>NW_009650103.1:548091-560162 GCF_000708025.1 Charadrius vociferus
GGCGGGGCCTTAAAGGGCCAGTAACGAGGGGAGAGCAGGGGGCGAGGGGGAAACTGAGGCACGCAGCGAGGGGGACGCACAGCCAAGGGCACTGCTAAAGTGCCCTCAGTGCTAAAGGTCACAGGCTGAGGGGGGGCTCTGGGGAAGCCAAGAGAGTATTTACAGTTTTTCAACTCCTAGTTTAAGACAAGAGTGGTGGAAAAGGCGAGTCCCTGTTTGATCTTCAGCAGCTGCCGCCGTAACACTCCTCAACTTTGAAGTGCTTCTCTGCTGCAAACACAACTCTTGCAGCCCGGCTGCCTCCCTCTTTGATAATGCCACACAGCCGAGAAATTCTTTCCTGTAACACCCTTCAGGCCATTAACACACCAGGAAAAATGCTTGAAGCGACGCATCTGCTTGCATCAGGGAAGTTTTTAAGGGACGCACAGTGCTTTTTAAACTTGAAGGATGTGTCATGCTCTTATTTATAATGCAGCCTGATACACAAAGCTTTGTCGCTGTTATTTCCCTCATCATTCCAGAGAGCCCATTTGTTGGTTGGTTGTTTTTTTTTTTTTAAACCTCTGCACTGTTTGCTCTGTTTTCAATGATATTCAAATACCCACATAAAACAACCGCCTCCCCCGCCTGTGCTCCCACGAGCACTTATACGATAATGGCAAAGGGAAAAGCTGCTTTCTTACGCCCTGGTAAGTGCCCTTATCCAGCAACCGGGAAATGATCAACAAGCACTCTCCTCCCCCAAACCACCACTTACCCATGTGCAAAGGGATAACAAACACCAAATTAGCAAAGGAGCTGCGGGTAGGGAATTGTTTCCCTACTCCCTTCCCAGAGCTGGGGGGAAGATGGACTGGGGCTCCCTTCCTTCCTGCGCAGCAGAGGTCAGGTTTACAGGTTACTCACGCCTTAAAAGCAGTTTCTCTGCAAAATAACATATCAGCAAAAGGATAAAATAAACCTCGTTATGGAGGTCAAAGTTTTGGGTTTTTTTTTTTCTGTGAGATTTACTCTATGAACTCTACAACCACGCCATTGTTTGCGCTCTAGCCTGCAGAAAATGCAGCTGATCTCCATCTCCCAAGAAAAAACAAACAAACAAACAACAGCCTTGAAAAACACACACCACTTAGATTCAAAAAGTCACTTTTTTCAGCTTTTAACTTTCAAACTCATAAGGCAACAGAGGCAAATCGAAAACCTAAGTGCCAGGGAGCTGGTATGTGCTTCCTCCTCCGTTTCATCTCTTGGCTGGAAAACTTACCCTTCTACCAGTGGCTGACCCCACAGGGGGTCCTGCCCGTCCTACAAAAACCACATTGTTATCCATCTTCAGAGGGACTACAGCCAGACTACAGTAAAATATGGAAAATTCTCATTTAACATCCTTTGCTACAAGTCACAACCCAAAAGAAGCTCCAACAAGGCCTTTATTTCAAGCTGTTGCAAGTTGTGCATTTTCAATGGAAATTATTAAAATTACAGAAGGAAATTCTCACTTATCAAAATGACCATCAAAAAGCAGTATGTCAGAGACCAAGTCTTCTTGCATTACTTCCTAATACAACATATAATAAATACAAACAAGCCATACAAATACTTTACACGAGCAGTAAAATTTGTTTATTTTTTTAAGACATTCATTTGGTCAATTTACAAATAATCACTCTAGGCAGAGAGTAAAAAATATCATACAACAACATGAGTACAACCTCCATCTTATCCCTCAACTTTCTTATTAAAATGTAGAAATTCTCCTTGGCACTATGAAAATATATATATGTATGTATATATATACACTGTCCATTTTGTCTTTGTATTCCAAATATTAACAAAATCATTTTAAATGCATTGTTCTGGCTAGCATGAAATAACATTACAATTTATGAATAGTAATGGACAAATATCCCTTTTCTCTAGAAGGGCTGATAAAAGTACAAGTCTACAAAAAAAAAAATCTGTTGCTTTTAAAAACCACATAAAAAAACAAACTCAAAGTTGTGCTGTTTCCATCAACGCAGATGTTTTAAGATGTGTTTATTATAGACATTTAAAAGTAAATTGAAAGCTGTCCTTGTTTGAGCCTTTTCCCAATTGCATGAATTTATATTTAAGTTCTGAAAAACCACGTTCCTGCAGAGAGGGTAAACAGCAGCGTCCAACTCCAGAGAAAACAAAGCAGTGGGAAAAAAATACTATTTTTGAGACATTCAGAAAGCAACTTGGATGCTTAAAAAAAGACTTCTAAAACCAAAGGTAGTAAAAGATGGAACAAAACCTGTATTTCCCTCAGTCTTCAATACAGAACAAGAAAATCAGCTATACATATCTTTACTTTTTCCATTATTAGCTAACCTGCGTACCTGCAGTTGTTGATCTGCGCCCACTTTCAACCAGATCCATTTCATTGTTAAATACACAGACTGGGAATTGTTTTTAAGGCAGTCAATTAATCACTCTCTTCACTGGAGTCAAAAATGTCACTGAGTCGGAAAGCCTTCTTCTGTTCATCGGCTGTTGAATTGTCAGAACTAAGGCGTTTCCCCTTCCTTTTTTCTAACTTTTCTTCTAGTTCTGGAAGCTTCTCTTCAAAAAGATAATCAATAATTTCTTTGGGGGAGGAAAAAAAAGAGAGGAAAACAAAAAGTAGTCTTAATTAGATCTGTAATGGAATTGGGTACCCTGGGGAAACGGTATCTCACAGACAGCAATTATTTTGTCAGTGTTAAATGCAAAAAAATCTCACTATTCCAGAGTAATCACCGTGGCTGCAGGGTAGATCAGACACATACATACATGCAAAGATAAAATAAAAAAGCACAGTCATAAAACTTAAAGGCCAGGTATTAAAGAGAAGAGGTTGATAAGCATTGCATGAAGATGCCGTTGAAAGTAAACTGTTATTAAAAAAATAATAATAATTTAGTAAAATAAGTATAAAGCCTGAGATTTTAGCCAATTTACTTAGGGGAAAGCTAAATAAGAAAGCATTAAACTGGAATACATATCCTCTTAGATTCAAGCAAAAACCTTAAGGAGTATACACAAACAGCTGGGATACTGACCGGAAAAAGTCTTTTTTTGCCACAAAGGAACACAGGAGACTTTTAGCTTATAAAATTTTGCTTGAACGTAGGCTTTAGGAACACCTCTGAAAAGAGAAGAGCTCAAAGAATTAGCGGTGCAAGGAACTATTACAAAGTTTAGTTGTTACTGAGTTATCAATTCATGAGAGTGAGTGATGCCAGTCAAACAAGATCTTAGCTTCAGGTAAAAAGGATGGATTTCAAATCCTCATCCAAATGGTTTTTCAAGACAGCAGTTCCCCTTGAAGGTAAGAACCCAAACCCTCCCATTATACATATGCATTATATGCTTAGTGAAAAGACATAGTAAATGAAACTGAAAGTATATGGATAAAGAAAGAAACGCTGTAGAGGAAGTACAGCATTCACAGTACTGGTAATTTCATATTCAACACTTACTTTGTTTGGAAGACGACTATTATATTATATCACACACTCCAATAATTATCCCTTTTGCTATGTGCTGATTAACACCTGGAAAAGTCCTTTATCAGATACTTTAGCACAGACTACATAACATTTCTCGTATACGGGATGTGCTGGGAGTACAATGAGGGTTTCCTAAAGTGGTTAGAACTAAGTTTCAGAGATTATTGGCATGGTTTGCTGCTCAGTACTACGCAAGGATATACAACTGTATGTTACCAACTTAAATGACATTTCTATAGTTGCAGGGGTCTAAGAACTTTGATTCCTTTGTGGAATTTTTAAGACCGTCTGCTTCAACTATCCTTTGTATCCATAACAAGAGCGAAAAAACTTTACCCGATAGCATTACTGAGTTCTTCCCAGTTTACTTCATTAGCATCCTCCACTTGCATTTCATACAACCTGTGAATATAACACAGAAGCAGTTTGAAGGCAGAATTCAAGAAATAATTCAATAATGCTTACAGCTCCCCCAGTCAGAAGTCACAGGACGTTTTGTCCAAAAAAAGAGTGGTTGTGAAACCCGTATGAAACTGCAGGCCGTTCTCACCCAGTAAGTTTTTATAAACGCAACTCAGAACAGTAAGAGATACAGAAAGGTTACAGTGACTCTGAACTATACCTTTTAATAAGATTGATCTTGGCCTGTAATCCTTTGGTCCCCCTATATAGCTGCTGCCCCTTGGTGATCTTGTTTGTCAAAATTGTAGTCCTTTGAAAACACACAGAAAAAGATTTATATCATTTCAAGAAATTCCAAGCATCTAAAGGAAGCGTCTTCAAGATGCTACTGCTGCCACAGAGAAGCAGAAATCAGGCTTCACTATCACAGCAAGAAGAAAACTTACCATAGCTAGCAAAGAGTTATTTCTTAGCGTCGGACACATTTGCAACATCTTTCCTGTAGTCTACAACCTATTTATTACCTGTCTTACCAAACAATCGTCATGGCACAAAAACTTTTGCAGAATGGAGTTAAATGCACCCCAGAACACGGTTTACTATCTCAACTTAGTATATCTCAATATAGTAAAGGTAAAACCTTACCATTTCTGTTTACATTGTCTCCAATATCGAGTTCCCACTTTAGTTTCAATCTCAGTCCATGGTAATTTCTGGTACAGTGTCTCACGGTCAATCGAGATGTCTCTCTGTGACTTTTCCGATGATGAAAGAGAATTTGCGTCTTCCTTTTCCATCCTTTTCCTAATCACCTCCTCCACTGCTTGCATTAACTTCTGGGTCTCTTCCTTTGACCAAGGGCCATAATTAACAGCTAAAATTGAAAAATAAGGCATAATGTATCATAAACAATTAGGAAAAAAACAGCAAAAGAGCAAATGCTGCACTTTGCATTGCTCTTATTTAAATGACCAGCCTCTTAACAAGCTTCTCAGAAACTCTTCTGCATACCAGTTTCGAGAGAGGCATTCAGCCTAATCACTGAAGAACAGCACTGATCCCTAGTTTCTATCTTTTAAAACCTGGTTGCCAAGTTCCTCCTGCCCTCCCCCTGAAAGTATCTATTTAGATGCCCGTTCCATCTAACAAAGAGTTGCATTTGTTCCACCGCTTCTCTTCCTTTTTCTATCAGAGACTGTTCTTATCCCTTCTGTATGGAAAATGTGATCCGTGGTTTGGAAAAAAAGAACCACTACAAAAAAAATTAATTAAAAAAGAAGTCCACTCTAGGGATTTTTTTTCCTGAAGTTTAGGGCACATACAACATACAGTTAAAATAACATCTCAAATTGCAATACACAGAATAATTTTTTTTGCCTTAAAATTACATACCCGACTTGATTTCAGAGTATTTCATAGCAACTGAGAGGTTAGAACGGGACATCAACTCAGAAATCTTCTTCCAATCATTCCCATGCAGAGCATGATACTTCTTTAATTTTTCTTTTTCTTCCTTACTATACCTAGTTGAGGAAATGGGCACAGCTTTAGCTGTAAATTCAGACCATTCCAACATCTTAAAAGAGCTGTAATCTTTACAGGCATTTCAAAGTTACTCATCACTACCATTTCAAGTCACATTTTAGAACAGAAGAATTGATAAGGACTAGTCAGAAAAACAAACTGTCAATTAAGTCACAGTAACTGACACAAATAAGGGAGATTATCTTCATTTGTATCCATTTTTAATGTACAAATAAACATCAGAGACTGATGTTAGCATTTAGAAACTCTCTCAAATTACTCACCTCCCTTTATAATTATTTGGGTCAAACATCTTCCTTGCTCGGTAATATATCAGCCTCCAGGGTCGTGGTATACCCTCAGCTAGAAGGTAAATGTTTCATTTTTAAGAAATATTTCTCACACTGGTGAGGGTAATTCAAAAAAAAAAAACAAAAACAAAACAAAACCAAAAGAATAACATACATTTTCACGACCATGCTGTCAATGACAGATACCCTCCGTTCAAGAGAACATACTCTACAACACTTTGGTAAATGCACAGGAAATAGTCAGAACAGAATCTCCTGAGAAGCTTCAAAGATGTACTTATTATGACCTTGACAGGATTGTGAATGCTGACAGCCGGTAAATAATTGTGTGCCAGAGCACATAGGTGTGGGTGAGTATGGAAACCTGAACTTTTGAACTCTCCAGCACAAACGTGTTACTCATTAGCTACAAATTGTACGGCCCGGCTGTAAGTTTTGATAACATCTAAGTAATGTACTGAATACACCTATTAACAGAGAAAGATGAGACAGCCAGAAATCAGGAGGCTGATGAGATATTGTGATTCTGCATATAGACTAATTCGATGGGCAAAAGCGGTGACTAGGCGTATCCAGCAAAAACAAAGTAAAGATCTTGGCGGAAGGAAAGATCCTTGAAGTGGGGGAAGATCCACTGGGACCAATACTTGGGAACACATAACAATCTTGGTCAGCAACACGCAGAACAGATGACTGCAAGCGACTCGCATAACACCAACAGGAGACTCTGCCCGGTTTTCCCAGACCAGGAGCGACCTCCCAGATGGGGAGAGAAGTCAACACCAGGCAAACATAATGATGCAGGGGGAATGCCTGCATGCGTGAAAAAAATCAACAGGTATGTAGCCTCCATGACCGTTCAATAAATACTAGTATCCAAATCCATTACAGGTTGTCATTTACTCTGTCTTGCCTATGCTAATGATATAGAACAACGCAGAACAGAAAGCCACTGACCAAGTGCACTGAGTAGATTAATCAGAGATGTTACAAAGTGAACATGTTTGCCATACAAAGTGTTTGTGCATGTTTTCTAGCCAAAAGTAGCCTAACAAAATGAGGAAAGAGGAAGAGAAGAGATGCTTACCCTGCAAATAGAATCTCAGTCATAAGAATTTTACTGGTTTTCCTCACGACTTGGAAAACTACCTACTTTGGCTAATGACCTAATTTCACAGAATCATAGAATGGTTTAGGTTGGAAAGGACCTTGGAGATCATCGAGTTCCAACCCCCCTGCCATAGACCAACACCTCCCACCAGCCCAGGTTGCCCAAGGCCACGTCCAGCCTGGCCTTGAACACCTCCAGGGATGGGGCCTCAACATCCTCTCTGGGCAACCTGTTCCAGTGCCTCACCACCCTCAAAGTGAAAAACTTCTTCCTAATGTTTAATCTAAACCTGCCCTCTTCCAGTTTAAAGCCATTCCCCCTCGTCCTGTCACTACATGCCCTAGTAAAAAGTCCTTCCCCAGCTCTCCTGTAGCCCCTTTAGGTTCTTTCAGTTTCTGACATCACTCACTCAGTCCTAAACCTGCCACCTATTTATGTGCTCTAAGAATGGTTGACAATTTCAGAGAGGGCTTAATCACACCTGCCATTAATAAATCACTATGCTTAATTAAAGCCTGGCATATAATGCATCTTAAGCCATAAAGCCCAAATGCAAGTTTAAAAGTCTGTAAGTGCTGCTAATCATTATGATATTTTAACCTCTAACCTATTCATAACCGAGAAAAGATAGTAACATTATACTGTACAGATTATCAACTACATAATCTCAGCAGCATGCTCCTTTTTAGCCAGATTTAGCAACATTAGTGCTTCTCAATAAAAACATTGTTTTTAAAAATATATACTGATATCACCAGGTTATGGAATGTAACATTCAGCTATTTGAGAAGGAACTTAAATACTTACAAAGTTTTTCACAAAAGAGATGTTCTGCTTTTAGGCGATTTATAGTTTCTTTATCTTCTGGATACCTTGAGGTAAACAGGAGTTTTTCAGCACTGTCTATTCCAGTAATCAATAAGAATTCTTCAATATTTTTCCGGATTTGATTATTTTCCTTCTGGGAAAATCTGCCAAACTTGACAGCAATACCTAAAATATACAGAAAGTTTTATTAAAAAAAAAAAAAAAAAGAAAGAAGCAAACCTCAAGTACCATCTCTCGTGCATTACACTTCAGGTTTTAACAAAGATAATGTCTTGGTTTGAGGTAAAACAGAACCAATTTTCTTTTCGGTAATTTTACTTTTCAGTTAAGCCTCTTCTAATTGAACTCTCTGAAATTAACACATTTTTCAGACAGGTTTTCAGACACATTTTTCAGGCTTCTGGGAACAGTAAAACCTAATGTTTATAGTTAATACCAAGGGATGGCATGCAGAGAGCCTCTTCCTTATACTTACTGCTATAACAGCCAAGGCCAGCTCACTTTGCTATATGCCCCATTGGAGGGTCGGAAAAGGAAAAAACATAAGAAGCGGAGAAGCGGACAGGACAGGTGACCCAAACCTGACCAACAGGGTATTCCATCCCATCTGCCTCATGCTCAGTATAAAAACTGAGGGATCAAAGGGATCAGCCCTCTTTCTTCAGTGGCTGGTGTCTGAGGAGGACTCTGTCTGTTCATCTGCTTTTGATCCCGATCCACATGTTCCTGAATCCAGATCTGAGTTCAGCTCCCATCCATTGCCGAGTCCAGTCTGGGACTCTCCCAGTGCCCACTGACGTCATCATCATCCTGGGAGCTCGATACGGGTTTGTATATATTGTATATATTTCATTATTTTCTTATTAATATTCTTATATTTTCTTCATATTATTTTATTATTAATATTTCATTAAAGTAGTTTAGTTTCTTTTAAACTCATAAGTTCTCCCTTCCTCTCATTCTTCTCTCACTTGGGAGAGAAGTTAGAGTATCCGTCATTCATTTTAGTGCCCAGCCCAGCCCAAGCCACAACACATATAATGAAAGATCAACAAATTCTAAAGGTGAAAAAAGAAAACTGAAGAGAGACAAAATAAGAGCTGGGAGCAGGTAAATTACACATTCACTTTTGACTGTAATTTGTCAACGAGGAAGTAGATACTACAAAGCAAAGAAACAGAAAGTATGTCCATTGGAATGAAGTGAACCAGACTCCACGCATGTGACAGACAGTACAAAACCAAACGATTTTCTCTCTCTCAAAATATTAGCACAGCTGCACAGTCCTTCCTCACTGCAACAATATTTTGAGAGCTCACCTTGTTTTTTAAACTGTTTAAACCTCACTAGGTCTCTTCTAGCCATCTTCCTGATTGAACTCTCTGATATATTCCGCACATGAGGAATAAACTCTTCCAATTCTTGTTTTGCAGTATCCAAATCCACAACTGAACATGTGGTAGAGTCCAGGAACTCTTCATCATCCAGATTAAGCTCATCAAGGGCTGCCATCTCAGTAAAGGAACTATTCTGGTCCTTCTTTCTATTTGAGGCTGAGGGTTCTGGTGTCCTGACACACACACAAAAAAAAAAACCCAAACACAAACAAAACAAAAAAAGAGTAAAATAAAATACACCACTAGAGCTCCAAAACAGAGATTTTGTTAGTATCTCTTCCATTAAAAGAATGAACATGTTCATTAATTAAGGAACACAGAATACTTCATACATCTACCCCCTTGTATTTCCAACCTTTTAGCACTGACATTATCAAATTATTATTATCAAATTTCTATACTTACAATATTCAAAGAGCTTGCTGAAGTTTTGAAAATCCGCACCCTTCCCACAAAACTCTCTCACATGGACATACAGAAGAAATAGCGTCTCTTGCTACCACTGGCAACCCAGAACTTTTCCATCTGTCTCTTACTAGTGCTCTTATTGTAAGTTCTAGACACTGCAAAAGCACCAACAGCTATTTACACGAGCATCTGTTCACACAGAACACTAAATTCTTTAGCTGACCTCGCCTTTTGTTTGGCAAAAATGCCTACGTTCACTATAAATATCAAATTTAACAGATGGAATCCCTTTCTTTTTTTTTTTTTTTTTTCCTAATATGAATTACTTGCATATAAATTATTTCTATACCTACAGTTTTTACGTTGAAGGAAATAGTCTACATTGAAAGCAATGGTACTGTATTCTTACAAATTTTACTGTATTGATAACTAAGCTCTTAAAGTAGCTCTCAACATCTCATCTGTAACATCTCAACATACTGTAAAGGTTTTTGAAGTTGTTTTTAAAAATACATACAACACAGACTCAAGAAAAATCTGGAATCCAAATAATGTGATAAAAACATATCTGGGGGGTAGGAAAAGCAAACAAACAAACCCAAACCCTAAACTTACATTACGTCAGATTCTGAAGAGCTGTCTTCCATGACAAAAGCACTGCTTTTTATTCGCTTTTTGGCATGCACTGGAGTTTTTTTAGGAGTTCGATCATCTGCTTTAGTTGTCTTTGAAAAATCAGTAGGTACATCCATAGAATCTTCACTCACAGCAGAAGCAGCATCACAGTCACCATCTTCATGCCATTGCTGCGGTGTTGCCACACTGCCCTCTTCTGTAGGTGACAGCAAGACTGTGTCTTCCCCTTGCCTGTTTTGCTCAGGACATGACAACAGTGATTGGTCAACGGTTACACCTGTGTCTTCCTGCGTATCTTGGGTATTACTGCCTCTTTTCTTCTTCTTTTTTGATTTTTTGTCATTTTTATCACGTGTTTCTGTGGTAGGCAGCTCACGTACCTCATCCCCATCAGGCAATGATTCTTTTCTTTTCTTCTTAACAGATTGTTTTAAATAAATGTAATCAGCATTGATCTCCTGACAACTACCAGTGGTATGCTGATTTACTGTGACACAAATTGCATCACTTTGATCATCTGTACCATCATACTTCTGCTTCTTTTTTTTCTTTTTCTTTTGGGAAGCATCTACTCCATTTTCATTACTAACTTCATGTTCCAGTCCTACACAAGAATTATCCAATGAAGGCTGTTGCTTCTCCCCCTTGTTTTTTTTTTTCTTCTTCTTTTTACGGCCTTCTCCACTCTGTGCTGCTCGATCTTCACAGAGCAGTGGTGAAGCACGGCTAATCTCTGCATTTTGTATACTTTCTCTTTCATCATTTTCATGTTTCTTATTGTATTCTTTATGTTTTCTCTTTTTCTTCTTCTTGAGAAAATCCTCAACTTGAAAATCATCTGCACTTGCTTTTTCTGTCATATTTTTTCTTATCTTAAAGAAAAGAGATAAATTTTACTCAAGTGCTACAATCTGTGTACCGTTACACATTGTTACAAACTAAAACCAACAAAACAAAGCAGCCCAAAACATTAAAATATTATGGAACTCAATATTATCTGAGAAACAGATGATAAAGATACTTACTTTTCAATCCAGCTAATACTGTAAAGTGACTATGAAAAAGTGATGTTTTCTTCATTAAACAGATGTGCATCACAGCTGTATTGCCTTAAAATTGCCTTCCTAGAACAACAAAGATATACTTTAATAACTAATACCTTTAAGTTGATTTTGCATAACTAAGCAATGACAGAATGCTATATTCAACTCTGCTTCCAGCACTGAAACAGCAACAAGCCAAAGGTAATAAAGAAACATTAAACTAATCAGCATTAAAACCAAGTTCTCTAATTAGAAGCTCCTGACTATGTTCAAACAGGCCGAGCCCCACCAGTTCCCACAGACTGTAACCAGAACAAATCTATTCCTGAAAACCACAGATACGCAGTGCGGGTGGGAATTATTTTTTAGCACGTTTTCTACGGCCAGCACATGAGTAACACTTACAAAGCAACATCCTGTCATCTCGAAACACAAGACCCCGAATTTCACATCCCCAAATCCCCACAACAGTTTCCAGCAGCACTAGACATTACCGCCGGGAAGCGGCTGCTCTCAAATCTATTCCTGAAAACCACAGATACGCAGTGCGGGTGGGAATTATTTTTTAGCACGTTTTCTACGGCCAGCACATGAGTAACACTTACAAAGCAACATCCTGTCATCTCGAAACACAAGACCCCGAATTTCACATCCCCAAATCCCCACAACAGTTTCCAGCAGCACTAGACATTACCGCCGGGAAGCGGCTGCTCTGAAACCCCCGGAGACAGCCACCAAACCGCACGCCACCAGGCAGCTCTGGGGACCGTCACCAAACCCCACTTCACCACACAGCTCCGCCCCAGCACTGTGCTAAGAAAGCCAGGCCGTGGGCCACCAGCCCACGTCCCGTCCCGTCCCGTCCCGTCCCGCCCCGCCGGGCCGCCGCTAAC
>NW_009650103.1:560581-593657 GCF_000708025.1 Charadrius vociferus
GGGGTAAGAGGGGGGGTGGGAGCTGTCACGGTCCCCGCGGGCAGCCCCGGGCCACCGCAGCCACACAGCGGAAAAGTTTCCTTTTAAAGCACCCGGAGGGCGACAACGGACGAAAACAAGTCGTCGTGTCGTGTGTGTGTGTCCCCCCCCCCATTAATTTATATGGTGAGAAGGGAAAAATGTGTTTTCTCGCTGCTGCTTCGTGTTTTAGCACCGTTAAACACCCGGTAGCCCCGGGATGGCGACCGGCAGCGGCGTGGGATGGGTTTTCCCGCCCGAGGCTTGGGTGGTGTTTTGAGTAATGGCCCTACGGTTTGAGGAGCGCTGGGGGACAGGGACCGAGATGTCACTGGGACTGCTCTCTGCCACCCCCCGCAGCGGGGCGGTCCGGGGGGCACACAAACTCTCATCCCCTAAATGAGGATTTTTAGACCGGCTGCGGAGGTAACGGTCACTTCGCAATCTCCTGGCGCTTCTTCTCTTAACAGTTCACTTCTATCCCCGTCCTGAGGATGGGCTGACCTCCGGGTGGGCTTTAGAAAGCTGCAGGCACCTCACTTGGGTTGCCTCCTCAGAGCAGCAGCCGCGGTACATACAGCTCTCCTCCCCTGGATGGCGCTCGCAGAATAGCTTCACCAGCTGCATTTTTCCTCTTCTTCCTGGTGGAGGCAGCCAGTTCTGCTCAAAAGCGTGGGTTTTCCACACCAGAGAGCGGTGACACTGAAACCGCGGCTGCTCAGCCTCTGCTGCGGTGGTTAAGGTCTTGAGTTCCCCTGGTAATCATACCCCGGCGCCAGCAGGCTTGGAAGGCGGCCATAAAATTGTGGAATTTGGAATATCACAGAAAGTTAGAGTCTTGCAACATTGAACATCATCCCCCCACCACCACCCCCGAAACTCTAAGATTTTGAAATTACATAAGGAAGGCAAAGAAAAAAAAAAGTAGGTTTTGTGTCATAACTCAAAAGCAGCTTCACTTTTTCAAATTCAAAACTTCTACTTTCTTTCTTTTCTCTGGATCCTGGAAGTTTGAGAGGAAGTCGCGGTCTCTTTGCTTAGAAGTGGAATCAGGGGGAGATTCCCTCACCTAGCTGCCCCCCAGAAAGAGCCGGTGTGGACAGACATAGGCATGGCGAACCTCCTGCACTGCTGGGAGGGAGAGGAGGCAGCCACACATCTTCCCCATCCCTCCAAACTGTTTCTGCCTTTCTTAGAAAAGTGTGCCCATAAATACATTTTTAGGTGATGCATGAATATGAATCAGAAGAGTGGGTAATTATATGGCATTTAAGGTATGCTAAGGCATAATCACAGGGGTTGGGTTGATCCTACTTATTCTCACGATTCCTTAAATTGAAATAGGTATAAACCACTTGCCAGTGCTGTAAATCCCAGGTCTACAGATATAACACTGGCGTAATCCTACAAATGGCAGCTCCGCTCCTGTAATGTATATGTTGCAAGCAAATTATAGGGGGTCATTAAGATTATGTTGATTTATGTGGGAGTTTTGCCTGTCTGGACAGGAGCGTTTGGCTGAGCACCGTCTGTCCCTAGAGCTCAGTTGATGTCTTCTCCCCTCGGGTCCAGCAGTTTGCTCAGCCCCAGCTTTAGGGCTTGAGTGTTTTCTCAGCATAACTGTTGCAGAGCATCCTGGCAGTGGGATTTCTGAGCAGTTATAAACCATGGGCTGTTTTAATAAGACTCAATCTGTATTTCTGCTATCTGGCAGACAATGTGAAACTAAAATTTGAGCAAGTCTTGAGAAAAAAGTGTTAAATTTTAGCATTCTAGACAATGTCTCTTCTCTCAAGGCTTCCTTGCTAGGAGGGTTTCCTTCACAGCAAGCCAGCTGGTAGGAACGTAAAGAGATCTGCATTCACCTGATGCAATTCTTTAGTGTGAAGTAACTGGGCTGTTAACAGGGATGCTTTTACTCTTGGAATCAGTAGTGAGTACACCTCAGTAAATAACATTGCAAAGTTCGTGCAGCAAACTGCTGAGCCCCTGCCAACTACCTTCCCACACTGCGTCATGTCCCAGTGAATGCTGAATTTATCAGGGTGTCCTCTGCTGCCCAGAGGTGACAGTGACGGGATGGCAGTTTACTGGATAAGCGCTGGCAGTTGGCCAGTCCCACTCACTGGTGCACACACCAGTAGTGGCATACTCACAGCATCAGCCCTCTGCCATGTCTCCTCTTCGTGCTTCCAACTGCAGCCTAGGATCTCTTCCTCCTCCAGGAGAGCCCTGGGGCCCAGGCACTTTGGAGAGAGCTGCTGAAAGGGATGGCCAGCAGGTCCCAACCCTCATGCTGTGCAGTGCCACGTGAAAACCAAGGACACGATGATGGTTTAGAAGAAGGGGACAAAAGGTTTTGAGACAACTGCTGCTTGGACAAGTGCTTCTGGCAGCTGTGGGAGGGCACTGAGGAACACAAAGTTCCAACAGTTGTCATTAACATTCACAGGACAGTAAACAAACAAGAACCTGAAGCCCAGTTGCGATGGATGGGACACTTACTGCCCAATCTTCCTCCAACTAGCACTCGGTCCCCAAAACCTTAGTGCAAGTGTGAGAGGCCTGCTACTTTGCAGCAGCTAACAACGGGATCCCCTACTTTCTCTCCCAGTTCTCTCATGAGTGTTCTAAATGAGGCATCACGTATCCAAACAGAGACCACTGCACAGCCGACCTCCTTGTTTCTGGCTGACCCTCCTGCCTCAGCTCTGCCCAGCCCCTTCCTCCCCCCGGCATGTGTCCACACATGCCGGCTATCGCAGATTAAAAACATCATCTATTCACATCAGGATTTCTAGGGATGAATGGTCTGTTATTCTCTGGTAGAATGTATGATGTGTTTCAATTAATCAAGGATTTAATTTAGTTTATTGATATATATATTTGCTTGCAGCATAAAACTGAGGAAAGTATTTCACCTACTGATGCCAGTAAAAATCTGAGCAAAGCATTTTTGGTTTGTTTGTTTTTACCAGTAAAAGCCTTAGCCAAGCACTTTTCTCGGTACAAACTTACTGAAAACTACTGTGTTACAAAAATAAGACAGCTCTGAGCAGGAAACAAGACTTCACCACACTTAACCCCCAGTGCACCTGACATGCACTCCAGTAAAAATGGCCCACGGCAGTTTGGTTACATTTACATTAGCATCTTTTTGATAATATACCATAATTAAGCTCAACACATCGCTGCTAAAGTCATTGTGTCACCAGCCTGGCATTGAACATATCCCTGGTGTGTGAAGGTAAATGGGAAATCACAGCTGCAAGACCCACGTGCCAAAGCATCCTCTTACCATTAAAAAAGTGGGGAACTGCTCTCCATGAAATGACTTCCGAGCGGAGGGGCGTCCAGCTCACCTTGAGAGCCCAAACTGCCGGCTCTCAACATTAAAAAGTAGTTTCAAAATCAGTGGTTTGGAGGAGTATGGTGATGGTGCTATGGAGGCTGCAAAAGGCTGGGCCAGGTCTCAATCCCAGTCATCCAGGCTGCTGGAAAACCAGATTTAACAAAGTTTTCAGCACTACTGGAATGAGCAATATTTGTTTTAAAAGCTTGTTATTTACATGTCAGCTGATGCCAGGCTCTTTTTATTGGTCTCAATGCCAGGCCATTTGGGGGTCATTTTCCTAAGCTTTTCTCTCCAGCCCTGAGGGCTGGGGTTTTTTTCTTTTTTCCAAAAACCATTGAACAAAAGCTACAGGACTCAAGCAATAAAATTTCACCAGCTGCAGTTTCCAGAGGAAGAACATATGATCAAAAAACTTGCAAAACCCTTGGAATTGGCACACTGATAGCCTTGGTTTTGGCAATCCCAGCAGGAAAAGGATTAACTAGGCCAGGGAGGCTGAACTGCCCTTTTTAGTGGAGGATGAGCTCGCCCCATGCTCACCTGGGAGCCTGCTCCATGCCCAGGGAGAGCAGCTCGGTGCGGATGATGGCAGGACACCAGCCAGGCTGCCGTGGAACTCCACTCACTACCTGGGTACCAAGTAAAGGCAGAAATCACTCACCACATTTTTCTTTTTCCCTTCATGCCCATTGAACCTTATCATGAAGTATTTCTGAGCTGTCTGACTTGTCACGGAGCAAGGCGCTGCTGAGAGTTGTTTTGGTTTCTGGAGCAATCCATAGAAAGGACAGCTAAGAGAAGGAACAATGGGCATTTTATCAAACTAAAATTGTGTCACATCATGAAAAAAAACCCCACCCTAATTATACAAGAGACAAACATGGACAAATGCATGGCGTGAAAAAAGGATGTTACAACTTTGAGTCGTAAACTGCGTGAATCAAAAACATCTCTTGCAATAGTAATTACTGAAAGGGCAGGTTTTCCATCACTCTGGAGTTGAAGCTTTTATTAATAGACCTGTGTTGTGGCTGTTACGGGGCTTTTTACACCTGACTGTTGTGCTCAATCTTTGAGCCTTTAACCCTCACCTTCCTTTTTTTAAACCTTCTCTCCAAATCCACTCATCTTCTTTAGCTCTCCCGGCACCGGTATAGTGAGGAGCCCAGGTGAACCTGGAACGATGCTCCCATCTCACCAAGCCCTTTCTCAGGGCAGAGCTGGGAGGCACCACTCACCTTTGTAATTCTCATCCACCTTTGTGCAAGGACTGCTAACCTGCCTAGGAAGGGAAGGTGATAAAATAAAGGCTTCCTTAAAAATATACCCATCGCTTGATTCTCAGGGAGCGGCTGTACGAGCAACCAGAAACCATGCAGATGTAGTGTCTGCATGATGGCTGGGACTGACAGAGAGCAAAATCATTCCCCCTCTGCAGAACACCTACAGAGGGAGCGTGCAAAGTCAGCGCAGGTCCCCGTGGTGTCCACAGCATACCTCTGCTCCCCCCTGAATGATCTGGGGGTTCAGCCACAGCAAGAGCTCACAGCTGTTTCCAGGTGTGGCAAATGCCACTGACAGCATCACAGCCCTGCCAGGCAGCTCCCAGAGCACTTGGATAACTTCCCTCAGGTGTTAGCTTTGTTGATTTAAATAGCTCTGTTCCCCCTCCTAATACCTGCTCTCAGCTGTTTGGAATCAATACATCTATTGCAAACTTGGTCAGGGACCAGATTTTGGTTTGTCTGTCTTAGGTGCACAACCCCTGTAACACACAGCAGAGTAGTCACAAGTGCTGTCAGCCATATTTGGAATAAGGTGGTCTTTTATTTTGTGTTAATTATACTATTTACCTCAAATCACTACATATGCTGCATCCTGCCTTCTGTGCTTGCTGCTTGGGGACACTGAGGATTAATTAGTGTTTATGCAGCATTTTGTGTGCTTATTACTATTATTATTATATCACTACTACTATTGTATTTTTGCAATCTAAGGCCAGTGTTGTGCTTTTAAAAATGTGTTCTGAAATGTCTACACAGTACAGCTCAATAATTCATTAGAGAAATAAACTAATGAAGGACTGGTTAGTCAAATAATCATTAGGTTTGATTCTGAGCTTTGTCTCTCCAATGCTCTGACTTCTAAGGGTTTTCTTCTCAGCATGAACTCATTTAAGATTTTAAATGAATTATTTGGTACACTAAAAATTAACCTTATGAGCTTTAGTGCCCTCCCGTATTTTGCACAGACACCACTGAAATAAATAAGGCATTTCCAAGAGGCAAGTAAACATTCTGCATGAATGAAAGTAGTGGGTTTTTCTCATGGTGATTTGAAGACAGGACTTAGGCTGCAAACTGCCAGCTGTGATTCAGTGGTCAGAGGGACGGCACCAGCAGCAGCACCACCGGGCATTCGTAGCTGCTCACCCCCCAAGATGAGCACGCAGTATGTAAAAGCAAGCAAAAGGGCATTTTGATCCTTTATGTGAACAAAACAATGCAAATTGGTGAGACTAATAAGCCCAGAAACATTACAAGGTGAATGCCTTTTATGTTTGTGAAAATCTTCTATGTTTATTTGTCTAATACAATGGAAATAAAGCTTCAAAGGCCCTTTGATTTAAAAGTGCATTATTGAAGTCAGCACAATAATAACCATTAGACCGAACTGTTGCATTATGACCCTAATAGCAGCATTGTCACAGCAGAGAACGCCTGTAGTTGTTGCCTGAGTTGTTGATGATGTAAAAGCAGAAATTAAGCCAAAGGAAGAGAGAATGTAGGCAGAATAGGAAAAAAAAAAAATGAAAAAAGGTCACAAGTGGGTCCGTGCACTCACAGTGTATCCAGAGCTGCAGCAGGCTATAAATTTTTATGATGAACCTAAAACTCAGGCTTTATTGTCTGAAAGATTTAAGAAACTTTGGGGGAGAGCTAACACCAGTCTATGGCGTTGGCCCCAAACCACATTAGGCCAAGAGATGATTTTCAGACTAATTCAAATCAAAGACACCATGCAGAAAATCGAGGATATTCCAAATCCCAATAACGTGCCCTTATGTGCAAACCCTTCTCCGGAGACTCTAAACCCAGCAGGCTGAGAGCAGCACCAGAGACCCAGCTAAAACTCGTAGGAGCACAGTAAGATGTCTGCCCTATTTCCTCTCCATCCTCAGCTTCCCACCCCAGCAACAATAAATATCCCTCTTTCTCTGGAAGAGGCACAAGAAAATGTCCTGACCATAGAGGAAAAGCTGGCGGAGGCTCAGTAAGGACCATCCTGGACAGGAGGGCGTTGGGCGGGCAACTGGTGGGCAGCTGCCCAGAGAAAAGGCTAAAAGCTCTTTGTTTTTAAACCTTTGCTGCAATCATTTCTCTCTTCTTGAGTGCTGCCTAGCAGAATATGAAGCACAATCGCGGCGATCGCAGGTTTTCAGTTCCACATTTTTGCAAGTTTTTAGCCACACTTTCCCCAAGGGCAGATTGCTTTCCATGCAAATTCATAGAGATGCTCTTATGCTTAATTATTGAATTTGAGAAGCCTTTGTCATCTTGCAAGGAATGTTTTGTTCTTGCTTGGCTGCTCACATTGTACAGATTAGACAGAACCTGCATTTTGAGGATATTTTCTTTTTTAACCATTTGTACTTTATAAAATAAATTACACTGACTTTCCTATTCACATTTATTTGAACTAGCATAGATAAATGAAAGTGGGACTCTATTACTAGTCTTCCAACAGCCTTTAAGGCAACTTCAATATCAGGGTAATATCTCTAGTTTTATATTTTTTAAGCAAACCAACATGCTTTTTTATGCCTGAAAACCTTACAGGGGAAACCTGATTAAAAATAATAGTGTTATTCCCAGGCTGGGGGCGGGGAGGGGGGGTCAGAAAAGCAAACACAGCGAACCTCGTATTTCTTAGTGAAGAGCTAACTAGCCTGAAAAATAAAGATTGTTTTAGTCGCGAGCTTCAGAGCTGCTCGCCCAGGTAGAAGAGCCCCTTTGTTTGCAGCACGCTCTTCAACTTCCCAACATCCCTTTACATTTGCTCTCTCCGCTCACCCTCCTGCTCGCTGCCCGGCCCCCTCCGTGCTTCCCAGGAGATACAAATCAGCTGGTCAGGAGGCGACTGTAACTACACTAATTACCATGTATTATGGTGTTGTAAAGCTCTAACACACGCTGAAACGCAAGTTTCCCTGCACCGGCACGGCTGCATCCATCGCCGCGCTCTGCCCCTCTCCTCCCTCTCCGCGGTGCCAGGGCGAGGGGCTGCCGTGCTACCTCTGCCACCATAATCAGGGAGCTAAAATTGTTATCAGATTAGCCCCAGCAATGAAAAGCACAGTCCCAGATCACACTCCCAGTTAGTTAGCATTTAGATAGGCTGGGACGGGGGTCTGTACAATAGGCATCAAAGCTGAACTCTTGGTGCAGCGAGAGGGATTAATTTCTTTAACCAACATGCCTGATCTGGCCTATCTCATTACCCTGCCTTGTCAGTGTCGATGTTAGATTTGATTGAAGATTATACCATTTAGGCTTTTCCCCTGTTTTCCACAGAAATCAGGCCTATTGAATTGCACATTCTTCCATGGGCCCCTGTCAATACTCAGTGGCCTGAGCCTCTAATTCTGCTTCATTTAAACTTCATCAACTTTTCCAATCAAGTGGAAGGATCTGAAATAGGCTCCGTAAGCAGAAAGGCCCTTTTTCCTTTTGTCAGATAATTTATTCTGTTTTCTCTTTCTCTCCCCCTCGCTTCCCCACCTCTTTCTCTTTTTCTTCTTTTCGCTCCCTTTCCCTGATGCTGAAAATGAGATTACAGTATTTAAATGACTATGATAATCAATCGGGGGACCTTGAGCCGAGATTGAGGTTAATTTTTCTTAGCAGAACAAAGAAGCGTGATGCCATCGGGGATTTGAAGGTGCAATCTGTGTTTCATGCTTGTATTCCTCCCCCCCCAACCCGAAACTGCAGTTTTAGGAGTCTTTTCTTGTTACTAACTAGGCAGTTGTTGTGATTTTTAACAGAGGCAACCCCTAGGAGAGAAAAAATGTAATTTTGGGCTGATAACTAGCTAACAGCCTTCAATCAACAATTTTAATAGGAAAAAAAAAAATCACTTACATGGTGTGACTGCAGATCTAATGAAAGTGCTATCATTACCCTGTTTATTTTTAAATATGCTTGGAATAATTTTGAGCAGTGCTATAAGTAGTCCTTCCAACCTGCACGGCAGAGTTGTGAACTTTTAACTGAATACCCCTTTCATCCAGCCATTCTTTCTACTTAGGAGCTTTCTTGGTTGCCTGGAAAAAGTCGAGACTTTTGTCATGATTTTGCTAATCAGAAATGGAATCGCTTATGTTCATGTTAAAACCCGCATCGAAATGGCTTGTTAAGTCTTTAGATGATATATTTTTGGTTGTAACACGTCAGCATTCGCTCACCTGGATCTTTCCCCTACCCTTCTCAGGAAAAGAGAAAGAGAAAAATATGCATTTCTTTGCTTCCATCCTAGCTGTCTTGTCAGTGCTGTTTTACATGCTGCCACCCAATGTTATCTTTTATTTGTGTCAGGAGAGAGGATTTGACAAGTTCAGTATACAATGTTCATTTGGCAAGGCAAATTTTTCATACCAATTTTGAGTAGAAAATGAAACCATCTTTCAACACAACGAGCAACATCATTTTTGGACAGACTTATTATGAGAAGAAGAATTGCAAAACTTTATTTCCCCACACGATCCAGAAAAACCCTGGAAATGAGACATTTAAACAAAAAAATAAATACATGTATGAATGTTTGAGGCCCTTATTTTGTTTTAGAAATAAAAAATAACCACCGGCTGCTGTCAGGTAGCTGTGGCCTCCTTTTTGTTAATCAGATGCTGCTGAAATTGGTTGCATCATAATGTAGCTTTGTTTCAAATCTTTTAAGCTGTCAGAAGATAGGGAATGCAGACCGACTTCAGAAGTTTCTCAGCGTTCGCCAAGCAAAACAGTCATTAGTCAACAGCGCGTAGGCTGAGGTTTGCAAAGATGCCCAGGGCCTGAGCAAGGGAGGGACCTGGGGCATTTCAAAGGGCTTCGCCTCCCTCCAGAATCCCAAATCTAACTTGGGGCAGTACTAAATATTCTGAACAATCCAATTAATAGAAAAAATTTCATTATAAATTCTGCTGTTGGTGTGTGTCACCAGTTACATGGGTACAACAGGTTCCTTGGGGATGAAACTTTTGTTTTTGACGGTCTCCCACCACAATGGGCTTCTTGTCCACGACAAGGACTTGCTGGCACAACTGCATAGCGAGGATTCAGGACAGTTAAATAAATATTTTCTAAGGAAGGCAAGCATTGAAAAAGGGCTGTCAAACCCTCACGGGGTGATGCGTTCCTTTTAGCACCCAGGACTCCTGCAAGGTTGGGAGGTGCAGTTAGAGAGCCATGTAGGGCTGTACATCCTCCGTGTTCTGCAAGTCAGTGGGAAACCTCAGCATGTGGTGGGAATTGGGATGCTCTTTGATGACCCAGCTACGACCCTCTGTGAATTTTACCCCTAACAAAAGAAGCAGCAGCCCCAAGATGCCTGTTCAGTCCCACAGAAGTGGAAGAAGCTGTGTGTGTCTCGGGCAGCGGTTTGCTCTAACAGTCTTCTCTCTTTAAGCAAATGTTGACTCACCATGGGGAAATTAAAACTCCATTAGACATTGCCACATTGTAGAGCAGACCCCATTACAGCGGTCGAGTTGCAGTTAATTGGTTTCTTCAGATATTACTTAATTCTGGGAAGGCACAGATAGATGGGAAGGACAAGGCTGATCTAAACAATAATTTCCTAAAATAACATAATCTAAATAAACTAATGAAGTGATTGCATAGTTATTAATCTAAATATAAAGAAGAGTCAAAAGAAAATATTGGGTATATAACAATTTAGAAAAAAACAGTAGAGTTAATACCATTCTGGTTAGACTCATCATGAGGCAATAAGCATTTGTGCTTTGGGATGGATGCTAGTTTAGCAGATTAATTATATTTCATGCAAATGCCTGCCATTTCAAAGTGTCCCATCTTCTGCTTTTTTTTTGGTCTGTTGTCCATAATACTTCACTTTTCAACACATAGATTGAAGGGGCCACTGCCTACATGGCACTGCAGGTTTGGGGTTTGTTTTTTAACTGAGGTTGATGTTGGATTAGGAAATGTAAAGCAAAATAACTTGTAAAATGAGACTCCCGTGCGTGCAGCTGGAACAATTAGTAATTTGGAAATATTCTGGCCCAGGGAGGGCACTCCGCAGGCAGTCCCTCTGCAGAGAGGCAGCGGGGAGCTGCATGCTTGGGGTGCTGGCTGCATCAGTGCCTCAGGTGCCACGGGGCTCCCGAGAACCGTGCAGCGTCCCCCAGCCTGCTGCTAGGGCCAGGAGCAGATCCAGCCATCTCCCATGTAGCTCTTCTGTGCAAAGCTTTCTTGCTTGCATTATCAGGGTGAGAAAGTATTTGGATTCAGGAGAATAAATAACTAGGCCTTATAAGTCATTAAAAATGTATTACAAGAAAAACACAGTGCGGCTATAAATAGAAAACAAAGCAACTTCTGCATAAACTTTTACAATGACTGTTACTCAGACTATTCGTCACTGTCTGTTTTTAAGTGAGTTTAGCATCCGTGATCTCCGGAGACTGATATCCCTTGAAGCTGCAGTTCTGCTCAGGCACTGGCAGTGCACTGCCCTCTGTAAGCGTCTCCCAGTTTTGATGGTGAGCACTTGGTGACAGTAGCTCAGGTCTGTGACCCGCTCGGTCTGTCGGAGCGGAGATGAGCCGAGATGGGGGCAGAGGGGCTGGTCAGTCCCAAACTGGAACTTCAGTGTTTTTCCCCCAGCCTTTTTTTTTTTTTTTTAAGTGGAAATATTTTACTTATTTCTAATTCGCTTACATTTGCACCAGTCTGACACGTAGCAGTTACTTCCATAAAAGCTATCATCTCTCCCTGCAAACCTCCACCCATACAGGTCTTGACTTAATATGAAATGAACTCTACGTAGCAATATATTAATCATTCAGCAATACATCATTAGTGTCTTCCTTTTTGTTATTACTTAAACAGTAGTTCATGTAGGTAAAGTCAAGCATACCTAGTCATTTTTAAACCTTTCTTGAGGAATACGCTCATGTTTTTGAAGCAGCTGATATTATCTATACGTTCTGCATAGTGCTCCAACTGAAGTCAAGGTGAGCTTGCTTTCAGGGGTGCATGAACTGCATTTTGTGTTTTCAGACTTCAATGTTAAGAGCTTGTACCCTCTGGTCTGATTTTCCCTTTGGCGTGTCAAGCAATAAAGTGGAAGAATTAGGTGGCTAATACACTTCAATGCAACTTGGGACCCAGCAGCACAGAAGATACCTCAAACTTTCAGCTAACTTCAGCTGTGTGATGTTATAACTTTGAAAAATCAAATCTTGACTGTGGTCCCAATGTGAAAACTCCACGTTAGAGTACTCGCAGTGCTTAAACTCCTGCGTGTCCCTAATAGGTTGCTCCAAGGGAAAGACTGGTTCGCCTTGGCTGGACAGTGATGAACAATTAGAGATCGCAGCACCCAGGTGTACTGAAGAGTCCATAGTTACATATTCAGGTCAGGGAAAGTAGGCCGCAGATCTGAATGGTGAATCCTAATAGTCTGAGTTGTGGTTTCTTGGTAAGGGGGACATTTTGTGCAGCTTACATCCTAAGAAATGTGATGTTTTCATCACTATTCTGCTGGATGCAAAAGAGGGAGCTGCTGCAGTATGGTCCAGAATGAAAATGTTCTGTTTGTTTGCAAGACTACGAAATAGCCAGGGGCTGGAGGCAATGTTCATATCCTGCCAACTGTTGGGGTATTTAGGATCTGGGGTCACGCTGTCCTGTTTATTTCCATTAACGGGTCTCTGACGTAGCACCCTGCAAGAGGGTGAGAGATCTTGATTTACGTCTAATTCCTGATTGAAATGTAGAGACTCAAACTAGTTTCCAAACAAGCCTGCGCGCTGCAGTAGGGGTCATTTGCACGTTGCGTGGGTGCGAAGGAGAGCAAATTTGCCCTTCTGCACGGACACGCGCTTTGGACTGCACTCCCAGGTATGGAAACTGCTGGCTGGAAACACTGCTTAACAGAACAGTTTTCTGCAAAAATGTGAAATTCAGCAAGCCAGGATTGGAAAAAGCAATTTCCTTTTCATGAAATGTGGGCGCTCACTTTGTTTTCATCCTAAACTCACAGGAACCTCTTTCCAAAATGCTCCCCCAACCTCCCCCGGTTGGGGTCTCATTGCTCACCTCCCTCCTGCAAGGCTGTTAGCGTGCAGCAGTCCCTTTAATTTGGGAATTTAACAAGTAATTCTAAATTGGGACGTTGGAAAACCTGTGATCCTATCTACCATGTCTATCCTATCAGATGTGGTTCTGTGCTTTCACTGCCTTGAGAACAAAGGGGAAGAAAGTTGAACACATGGTATCCTCAACTAGAAAGGGCTTTGCTTTAAGAGGATATTGAGTTGTTTTATAAAGCCCAATATTACGCTTGAATTATGCCTGAATAAGGAGAAAGGACATTGTTAAAGAGCCCTAAACATTGACCATAGTGGATCTTCTTTCTTCCAAACCCTTCAGTGGTGTTGTTTTTGGCTGTTAATGATTTGGTATTGTATTTATAAGCCGGCAGGGTAATCCAGAGAGCAGCAGGAGGGGCAGTTGCCTTAAATAAAGCTTTACAATGCTGCTAATTAAAATGATCCTTCCTCTCCCTGTGATGACTAATGAGACAGAAAGAAGAACCAGGGAGGGTTAATGAAAATGTTGCTATGAGATTCCCTATTTTTAATTGGTCTTTTTAATGTTTTAATCTTCTTTATGTTGTGGGGGTGGGGATGGAGAAATTTTCTTTCAAACTCTCTTGTATCATGCCCAATAGGTTGCAATGTATGGCATTCGAAACGTGCGTTTCTAGCTATATATTAAGAGTCTCTAACTGGAAGTCTGAGACAGAGTGTAGCCTTGAGATGGAAGAAGCAATTTTGGACTTAACTGAGAATAGAAACAAGAAATGTGAAACCTGTTTTTAAGCTCAAGCTTCCAAAACTCCAAGGGAGCATTCATACCCCGAGGACCGAGGCCAAGATCTATTGTGAAGAATTGGCACTGATGCTCAATAGTATTTAGAGCTTTAGGTCACGATGCTCCGTTAAATGCAATATTTATCCCATGAGCATGTCACAGTTCACCTCAGATGTCAAGAATTCAATTAATATTCTATTTAATAGAACACACCATGACCTAACCTTTTAATACTCTTAGTACGTCTGAGCTCTCCTTATTAGTGTCACTCTCTAACTTTCCTTCTCAGCTGATACATCTAACAACAACTGGGATGGGGCAATTGGGAGCAAGGAGAGAGGGGAAGAGATTTAAATTACTTTTGGACCTCACTGTGAGGATTCAGCAGCTTTGTCCCTTGTAAAACCCAGTTCGCAGGGGGTTAGCACACCCTGCTTTTCCCATTTTTATGGGGTTGACATCTTGCAAGTTTCAACTATCAATTCAAAATCACAAAAGGCACCGCCAAATTTTTCATGGTTTGAGACGGTCCAGTTTTTCATCGAAACAGTGTTGCCCCTGCCTCACATCACATTATCCGGCTTAGGGTCAGGGGAAGCCATTCATGTGACTAACACTTGCAGGATGAAATCTTTGGCTTGTAATTTTATCTGTGTGCTGTGATGGTGGGTTACAAGTACTCAAAGATTTTGGAATCAGCACTGCAGAATTTTCCCTGCGACGCACCTGAAAATTGTCTCTGAAAGTGGGATCCCTTGAACGCATCATGATTTTTCAGATCAGACTAGAAAAATCACAGGGCTCCTTCTGGCCTTAAGTGTGTGAGTGAACAGGGCTGCCTGCCTTCCCCTGTCACCAGCAGTGCCACAGCAGCCCAACTCCACCGGTTTGTGGCTGAAATCAGAGATGCAGAAACAGGTTTTGCCATCCTTGTGTCACCTCTGGTGGGCTCCTATGAGAAAGCCATATAAAACACAGTAAATTGTGTGTTTCAGATCATAAGAAATAGAAGACAGGCTTAGTAATCTGATGGGGTTTATATCTAGCTTTTTTAAAGAACAGAATTAATTTTTAAAAAATCCTAATTGGGATTTGCTTCAGCCCAATACCTTTTCAGTGCAAGACCTGCATAAGGCATCAGAAACAGAAGGAGGCTGAAAGCAAATAAGTGTTTTAAATTATTGCATATTGTGTAGCCTTTACATTTTGAGAAGTAGTAAATAAAAACTGTGCTTTTTTAAGGCAGCATTTCCTTGACTTCAGCCAGGCAGGTAGGATGGGTTTAGCTCAGCGGAGAACACCTGCCTGCAGCTGGGAGGGGGCCAGGCTATTACCACACCTGTGATTTCAGTAAGATTTGTTGGGAAGATCAACCAATAAATACAGACTCTGTACCGCAGCTCCTTAGAGTGGGAGGAAGAACAGACATTGTGCCAGATATTTTCATGCAACTATATTCATTATTTATGCAGAAGAAGAGATATTTCAGGAAAACAGAGCTGAACTATGAGTGACAAGGTATCTTTCCAGAGCGTAGGGTGCAGGAAAATTGCACTGAGGTTGACAGCTTTTTTATGTAGAGTCTCTATTTCACTGAATTACTGCATGTTGGCATTTCGAAAGTACAAGATGACCTATTTATTAGCTGTGAATCAAACAGAAATTACATGCTAGAAAATAAAAGAGTTGTATGTTTCTTCCAGCTGGTAAGATGCTTATCCTACAGAAATAACATATACATAAAAGAAAACCTGCAAACAAAGGATTATCAATCACAAGGCACTAAATTTAATGTCATAGGACCTATATTCATCTTGTAATATTGCAATCATATGTGCTTGTTCCCTTACATGTGATGTAATATTAAATGTATGTGTGTCATAATACTTTAAAATGTCACTATCCTTGCTCCGCTTAGGCTCCTATCATCCTCTTCCCTTTTGAAGAGGAAATACTATCTTGGAAACATGGCTTCGACAGTAACATGCATCCTAAAGCAACACAAAATGGCTCACTGAGATCAAGCTTTCCGTACTCCTAGCTGACCTCTTCAGGCATGTCCCCTCTCTGTGTACAGACTGGCATCAGACTTGTCCCCAATTTGGGGATGCCAGGCTGTCTAGTGCTGCCTCTCAGTACATGCAGCACTTCTTTTAGCTCTCAGAAATCCTAGCCAAGCTTGAACAAGAGCTGCCCAACATCACCTGTAGTGCAGAAAGCCGCAAGTTAGGAAGTGGGAACATAATTGCTGTGACCAGCAGCAACAGACTATTTTATACAATATGAAGTATCCACCTTGCTATGCCACTGGATCTTCCAAGTCCAGTCATCTTGGAAAACCCAGCCACAATTCATTTATATAGAGAGGTTCCTACAACACATGGAAAAGTCAGGTGAATATCATGCATCTGACGTCTTTCAATCACACATGATTATGCTTTTATTATCCATCTAATCGATGCAAAAACCCCTGGAAATACTACCATTCTTATTTTTCATCTGATAATGATGCTGCATTTCATTATTTCATTAGAGATAGCATCTTCCCGGGGCTTTCAGGCAATACTTAGAGGTCAGCAATAGCTAGTGAATCTCAGGGCTTCGGCTGTGCAGAAGTGTTTCCCGGTCCACCATTAGAAAAGCAGCTGTTGCTCGGAGGAAAACATGCAGTTTATGGCTGCTTTAAAAATGTAACAGAGGCACAGCCAGCCCTGGGGCTTCTCTGTGATGTTATAAAATAGTAGGGATTTACCCACAGCTTCCGATACAGGGAAACCACGGGCTTCTTTTACGAAAAAGCTGAATATCAATATACAGTAGAAACTAAGAACTGCATATTAGGGATGTGTCTGAGCCTGGAAGGAGGTGTCCTCTCCTGGCCGCTCTTTGCTTTCCTGGTTGTAAACACACAGAGCCAGAACCTCAGGAAGAAGGTAACCAGCTACCAAACTAAATGCTAGAAACTGCCAGCCAGGCCATGCAATGGGGCACTTCCCTGGGGGAAAGGCAAAAGTGGGAGGAAAAGCTGCCAAAAGAGCCCAAGTAGTAGCCCTGAACTTTGCCAGAGAGGCAAATGCCACATCTGAAAGAAATACCCTTACAAAGCACAGCTTGTCATTTGGAGAGGGGAAATTCAGCTTTCCCTGAGAACTTTGATATCTAGGATCTGAACGAAGGCCCAGAAGGAAGAACACTACAATTGTTGGATTTGGCAACTGACATTGAAATGAAGCTGGAACAAGTTCCTGCCTTCTCTTCCCTCGTGTTCTTACATAAACAATTTAAGAGAGAAATTGCAGTAGCAAATGTCCAAGCCCAAACCTGGTGCAATGTTAAATATAGCTTTATGAATGTATTTCATATACCTTTTTGCTCAGAAAGTAAATAATTTTATTTCCATTTTTTTTTCACTCCAAGTACCACAACCGTCAGTATGAAGAGTAATCCTCATACAAAAAAAAAGGCCAATGTATGGAATATGAAAGGGTGCAGAGAATGATTCAAGAGAGACATAGACACACACATGCAGTTGCTACAAGTATGCAAGTGTGTAGAAGTAATAATCTGATGTACAGACTTATGCAGGCCACCAGCAGCCTGTAAATACAAAAATCTGCAGTATCACAGCGAGTAGGTGGCCTCATTTCTTTCCTTTGTCAATCCCTCCTGTTCCCTCACCCTCTGGAGCAAACGCGCAAAGTCTCAGTGTCTTACTGCGTGGCCTGGATGTTGTTTTCCCGATCAGAGCTGCAGGCTTTGTAGGGAAGATTAAATGATTGCTGACTCTTTTCTTCTCATTAAGTTTGTTTACACTGTGGACCGTTGAGGTTTCGATGGCTTTGTGTCTCATGTACTCTGCTTTGAGAATCCCCAACATTCATAAAAGTGAAGCCAGCTAAATCTGCACAACTCTTACCTCACTTAGAAAAGTCCAGTATGAACTTTTATCCCACACGCATTGTTTTTCTTTGGTTTTAAAAATAAAACTGAAAACCATAAATTGGCTGCGTAAAAAGAAGATTGCTGATAGGTTTATCCTTAGACCTGGTGGTTATTGTACCCAAACCCATTCTGGACCAGCAGCTTCTGGAACCAGGGCTTCACTATATCCCAGTGACCATGGCCAAGAACACTAAACTCATCCTGACTTTGCAATAACCTAACAGGCATTTGACCCGTGCCCTGAAGAGGGCAATAAGCAATAACCCTCCAATACTATTATCATTTCTGCTAATCCATCCATGTGACAGGGAAGGGGAGCACAGCATTAAAAACTGCTGGTCCAGCTGACTAACTCAGAAGGAAATGAAGAGAAGGAAAAATATTACAGAATTCCTGTCGACTTATGTGAAACCCATTAACAGAGGCATGTAGTGAACTTTATAACTGCACCTTTGGCTCTGCCACTTTGCCCTTCTGGGACTGCAAAGCAATGTCTTTCACCAACTTTAAACTCAAATCAGCTTTGCAATTAATCGGCATGACTTGGATATATATGGATATATATATTCTATCAATATAATATTCAGACTTATCTACTTCCTCACAATAGCTAGATAAAGCATATTTTTAAATACATGCTGATCCAAGTACCTTTGCAATAGAAGCAGGGCAGTTATTTCAGTCTTGTATGTTCATTCCAAATTAATATATAGGGTCTTTGGGAAAAAAAAAAATCTACACATTAGAAATATTTAATTGACCACTTGATATTATTCCAATCCCTCTGTGTTGAATCCTGAATGGTAAAACTTAACACAACTCTTTTTTGCTTGAATTATCCTCCTGCTCTTGCATATATACAAGCTATGTGCTGTAATGCAAGACTCATACATTCGTCTTAGTAATTTATCTCATTTCCTTTGGAATGGTGTCCCTCAGTGGCTCAGAGAAAGTGGAGCGGTTGTTTTAATAGATTTGAGTTTTATCTGCCTCTCTATTTGCAGCAGGGCATAATAATAATAAATTATGATACTAATAAGTAGGTTGTGCAGAATGGACTACAGTGGTACCACTTCCCTCCCCCTCCAAAAAAGTAATTTATGGGTACATTCTTGTGACTTTAGGGGTGTAATAAATTATCAGGGTTCGTTTTTCCATCCAATTTGAGGCAGAGCAGCTGTGTTTTGCAAGCAATAAACTCTCTTGTTGTATTTCTTAGCTAAGCACTGAAAAACACAGTGTGATTTTTTTTCCCTCCCTTCCCAATTATTGTTGCAACGCCTGGTAGCTTCTCTGTAGTTAAGGGTTTGCCAGTGCTTCCATTATAAACCTCAATTTTCAGGGGCCTATAACTTTGCTCTTTTAAATCATAGAGGGTTAGAACTTGGTGTACATCTCTGTCAATCTATATGCTTTTTTAACTGAGAGAAAAAGCAAATTTTTTTAAGGAGTCCAGAATTCCCAAATTGGAGCTGTGTGTGGAAGTCAGAGACACATGGATGCAAGTAGCTGGTAATGCTTGGATACCTCTTCAGCTCCTGAAAAGCCTATGAGCGCCTCTTATTTTGGACATGTCTTGGGGCAGTACTTGGACCTTAATTACATTTTTGACACAGAGGGCAGGAAGGGTAGCACCACGTGCCACTTTGCTGCTGGAGGTTTGGGGATCAAGTACAAGTCAGCCGCTTGCAGAAGCTCCCTCCTTAACGGCGATGCCCTGCCGCTGAGTGCTGGCCCAGTGGCTCAGTGTGCCGAAAATACACAAGGCGTAAGGGAACCTGCAGCAGTTCACCGTTCACAAGCACCGGCTTGCAGTCTTAGCCAACCGCCATATCGACCAAAATGCTGTAGCACCGTCTCTGAATTCAAGCAGAGGTTAAGAGCCTTTGTGGACCTGGTTCCCGTTCCCGATACCTGCCCCCTTGGATTCAGCCTGATGCGAACAAGGGTCAAAGAAGGAAGGAAGAAAATGAGAAGATACAATAACAACACTAGAATCGCACAAACTCTCTACAGCAACCTTGGAGACCCTGGACTGGGAAGTACAATGCATGTTCAGCTCTGTCAAGAAATGGTGCATTCCTTCCCCTCTGTAAAATCTTACTGAATGGGGAAAAAAAGCCACCTGATTTTTTAATACCACTTTGTACAGGTACAATAATGTCTTGCATGTATTGCACAGGCACTGCTCTGCAATGAGGCACTAAATACCTTCCAGTGCAAGTGAGTAAACCAAGAGTGGAGTAAAAAGGACTCTGGGTTTCCAAGATGCTCTTAGGGGGAGCGTCGCGGCAGGGAAGGAGCAGCTTGCAGCCCCTTTGTGCAGGCTGCTGTTCCAGCCGCTCTCATATCAGGCCGTACAGCACTGCCAGACTAATGCTTCTGCTAAAGCAGCCTTGTACGTGATCGGCAATTAAGCTGTGAAGTCAGCCCCTTAATATTATGTTAACATAGTTCAGTATATTAAATGTAAAACAAGTCATAATTTTTAAAGGTACCTCGGCTTACTGAGTTTAAATGAAGGCAGCAGTAGGACTATCACAGCCATATGCAAATCACCTGCATTTTAAAGCTAACAATAGATTTTGCTTTATTGTTTTGGCATTTAACGAGTGGGAAAATAATAAATTAAGCCACATGGGGAATCCCTGGTGTTTTTACAAACTGAAGCAGTGCCCATTTGGAGAGCGAACATTCCCCATTTTTCTCCCTAGCTGAATTTCTCTTAACCCACCACCTTATTAAAGCTTATAGGGCAAAATTCTCCTCTCATATTCCTGTGGCAGCTCTTAGTCCACGTTCAGCTCTCCCTACCTTCCTAGCTGTCTTTCATCCTGCAAGCTCTCTCTGCAGACAGGGTACAGAAGAAGAGTAAAGACTGGCTGGGCCATAGGGAGTCAGAAGAAAGATGTTGTCATAGTTTTAGGAGGGTTACAATAGCTATTAGAGCACAGATAGCTTTTTCTGCCTGTTGGAATAGGGGATGCAGGTGGCAGCTACCAGTGCAAGGTCTATGGAAGAGGCAGCTGCGTTAGGCTCTGGTCAGCAGTAAGCAGGATCCATGTAGTGAAAATAATAGGGCCTCTGCAGCTGTCTGGTGTGCCACCATGCCACGTACCAGCTACGACACCAGCACCAGATTCAGGGCTTAGTGGAGCGGTCTATGCTTGGGGCTGTGTAGCCAAAAGGAGGAAGCAATGAAGGTCATATTAAGATGACTTTCTCTGGTCTGAAGCATTTTTGAGTAGGGTGTTGGACTGCGTGTCACAGGGTGTGAGAAAAAAAAAAAAAGAAAAAAAGAAAAAAAGCAAGGGGTATTTGCAGTATTTTCATTTTAACTCACTCAGCTCTTACTGCTCAGAGCCAAAAGTCAGACTCCGCTGTGAGGATGTTGGTCATCTCAGGCTGATTGAATAGGCTGGTGTTGGTCTTGGCAAATGGCAATGTTTAGCTCTCTCATTGAAACATAGCTGAGAGAGGATCACATCGTGGATGTTTGCTCCTGAATGCCATCCCAGACTTGTCTTCTCCAGGCCATGTTTTTGCAAGTCACCAAAAGGAAGATACACCGCTTCATTGCCCACACTGCTCCTGTGTGTGAACAAGCACAGACGTTCCTTGTGCAGAGCAGGCACATGAGCACGTTCAACACATGCTTGCTTCCTGTGTTATCTGCGAGAAGTATCAATTATACATGTCCATGAATATATCCCTGTACCTGCGTTCCCCCAGGAACGCTGTTTTACCAACACCAAAGGATGCAACAGAAATCAGGAACCAAGGTAAACCAGCCAGCATAAAGTTAACGTGACGCTGCAGCATTAACTGGCAACAGAAAATTGCCAGGGAGAGTGAAAATTTAAACAAGACAAACAACAGGAACGTAGAGAAAATACTTTGAATGGAAACCTGCAAACCTCAGACAAGTTTGGAACATGTCTAGGGATAATTCATCAGCTTCCATCTCATGGCTCTGTAGAATCTGTTAGAAAAAGCCCCTACAGTCTTGCCACACATCTGTTTTCCACCAAATCTGCTGTTTGTCCTGTTTGATGCATTTCATCTGTTGTGTATAATGTTTGCACTTACATACGTGTCATGTGGGGAAATTGTAGATAGAAGGTATGTGCAGCCCTCTGAATATATGAAGTACTGCACAAGGATTATGGTTATTTTCATAATAATTCTCCACCACTGCCTGTGTTTGAAGTCAGGGATGTCTGGTGGCTGAACCAGACAAGCAGAACACACGCAAAAGCCCAATTAGCTTCTTATCTCCAAAGCTCTTACAAACACTAATGCATTAATCATTGTAAAACTAAGAGATAAGCATTGGTCTCTACTCCCAGCTCAGTTCAGTCGGGATGTAACTTGACTGATGCTGAGAATTACATGACAAATCTTGTCCGTTCATCCCCACTGTGCAGGAGAGGAAACAGAAACAAAGGCAGAGCACCTCAGAGGCCGCTCTGGCCTCCGCCCGTGATGTCCCTTTGTAAAACCTGACCAAGTCTCAGCTCAGGAACAAGCACACCCTAGGCTCACGTCCAGCCGAGCATCAATCCTCCATGCGATGCTTTGTTAGGAAATCTAGATGCTGCTTAAAACATGGAAAGTCTAAGAATGACATGGAAACAGACAAGGAAGGGCTAAACAGCAAAATAAGTGTTTGGTTCTGTAAGAACTGCACAAACACACAAAAGCAAACTGGCTCTAGGAGGAGCTTTTCAGATTACTGGAATGTCTCTTAAAAAAATGGATTAAAATACAGATTCCCCCTATTATTTTTCAATAATAGAAGTGTAGCACAGAACAACTCACTAGTGCCACAAACTACTTTTTCATTTCTGTTTTTGTTTCATGCTTCAATATCTTCTTCCAGCTGCTCATGTCTCCTTTTCCTTCTCCTCACTTTGATCTATTAGTTTTCCCCAGAAATGGGGTTTATAAATCATTGTAATGCAGCCCTGGGAAAGACGGTGCTTAGTGCAGGGAGAAATACATTGCAGCTAACAGCCACGGCAGGGAGGAAAACTCTCACCTCGTAGTGGGGCTTTGGCGACAGGTTACTGATGGCACTGGGTTATTTTATGTCTGCATTCGTGCCATCAGGGGCAAGGCCGCAGGGAGCGCTGCCTGTACCCCCTTTGCAATATTTCAAGCTTCCTTCTGCCGGCAAAAACAAACTGCTCGGGGGCTCGCAAGGGAAAGGGGGGAGGAAAAATTGCTAGAAAAAGGGGAGGGGAGGCAGGACAGACGGGGATGGATCACTTAGTTCCTGCTTTTGCACGATCGCATCTTTTTAAAAAGAGACATTTGTCTCTAACGCACCCTGAAAAGATGCAAATTTCATGCAAGACCCATCTATTGGCAGCAGTGGCAAGATCCAGTTTGCCCGTGAGCATTTCCACCCTTTTGTGCCAAAGCTTTTGTGTTCCCATTTTGCACTCAGGAAACTTTGTTGCTGGAGGCCCACGGGCACGACTGACCCCAGCATCGCTGCAGGTTGAAGTCAGGATGTACCGCAGGGGAGTCCCCTCCGGCGCTGCCCCAGTTTGACTCCCATGAGAGTAGTTGCGGACACACCTGCTTACGGTGTTCAAAAATCTTTTTGGATTTGAAACCTAAGGGTTGGGCTTCATTTTCTAGTCAGGCTTTTGAAAGTTGCCTACAGCTATTAAAAAAATAATCTAAAATATGAAGCTGGGAGCAGTGCATGGCTGCGCACCGGGTCACTGAGCAACCTCAAAACAGCCTTTCCAGGTCAAGTTGGTGGAAAGGCTGCTGTGGCACTTGTGGCACAACACTGTGGAGAGCCTGGGGTGGAGGTCTGAGCGTCCCCCAAGCAAGGGCACGTCCCCTGAGCCCCCTCCCAGGAACAAGCGTTAGTCCTAAATGCAGAAAACCCAACTTCAGCTATGGCCAGAGACACAAACCTCCGTCAGCAGCGGTTTAGGTACTTATCTCCTGCCCTGGGGTGCAGCATGGATTAGGGGAACCTATTGCCAGCCCTATTTAATTAGGGAGGAAATCTTCATAACCTCCTAAGAGCAGCACAATCATGCACAAGCTACAGGCTCTTTTAAGCACTTGCTGTGTTTTTAGGATCACCAGCTCCTAATAAGACCACCCCAGGCAGACACGCCATCCTTTAGTTTCCAAAGCACACAAAAGAGACACCATGCTGGAATCTTACCTCTGTCTTTAACAAAGCATTACCCCCTCCTCACCCTCTTCCCCATAATTGCCTTGTTATTGTCATTGGTGCCATTGTTCATTGGCTCGGCTGTAGAGAGGCCCGAGGGAGCAGTTCTGCCTTAGCTAAACCAATATCTCCTGCAATAACCCCCTGCAGTTTCCCCTTTGCTATCCCATGTTGAATAAATCCTCCATCTCTGTTTGCTGAATGATCATAAAGATGTGATTGAAGTTTCAGATTTATGGTTTCCTTCGAATCGAGGAGCAACTCCAATAATGCCAGAGCCTGTTTGCTGACTGCTTTTGACAGGATATACATAAAGGGAGATTTGTAAGACCAGAAACAGGAATGCAAAGATTCAAGCGAGGTATTTTCTAGACACGCAGTGCACACATACGCAGTCATGTGTAGGGGCTGAATTCACACACACACTTCCAGAGCATCCTCCGTGCAAGGACCTCACTGTGGTTCCCAAGCACCCAGGCAAGGCACAGTGTGCGCACAATATTTTACTCTAACAGCGAATCTGTCTCGAGTAACCACACAAGGGACCCACAAGAATTGGTTGCCTAGTAAAGGAGGATCCTAACTAAAGATCTCACACAAGTGTACTGGAAACTACTCTAAAGTGGTTGCTGAAGGCTGGGAGAGGGCTCTGTATTAAGGTGGTCCTTACTATCAGCTTCACTCTCCATATCCCATGAGTTCCCCCTGAACTGCGTTAATGCAATCCTCTGGGTGCCTGGGATGCTATTTGGGGAGCAAGAAACCCTCTTGCTCCTACGGGAGAACATCCCAGCCGTTTCCTCTCATCAAAGCACCAACATCCAAAAAAGCAACCAAAGGGGTGTTATGCTTTCAGGAAAAAGCAGCTGCCTCCCGAGGACAGCCAGCATGGCACCTTCCCCGTTGAGGCAACAAAAGCAAACCCAAGGAATCTGGTGCATGATTGTGACCTTCAAGCTGGAGATGGTTATCACCTTCCACAGTGCCTTCCAGTCTTGGCCTGGGTGTCAAAACCCTCCTTTGCCCATCAGCATTTAGGGAGCCATCTCTGTCACACAGGTGTATTCTGGGAATCGCACATCGTGGGGCACAGCCCTATTCACAATATTAGTCTTTATGAATCAACCACTGCAAAGATGAGGTGAAATCAAAGTTTGAGACTTGGGTGCTAAAACCTGAACAAGGCATCCAAAATACATCCCCTTCAGCCCCGTGGCCACAGCACATTTGCTTTTCCCTGATTCACAGCCATTTATGCTCATTCCCATTTCAACAAAAACCTATAAAAACTCTTACAGCACGATGCAGTCCTAAATTAAATGCACTTTAACATCCCTATATAACAAGGGAGTCTTTGCTCTTTTAAATTAATGTGTGTAGCTGAGAAGGGGACCTTTCCTGGAAAATTTATTCCACTTTATTTGGAGACAGAAAACCCCACCTCGTACCACCTTCTCTGAGAGCAAAGATTATTTTGCGTGTTATAATGAGGAATTTGTAATAACGAGAGCAGTGTGTGTTAGACTAACTACGAAGCGAATAGAAAAGAAGAGTTCTGTGAACAGCAGTGTTTGTGTGATGTATGGTAATATTTTTCCTCAGTGCATTACAAAAGAAAAAAGCAAGATAAAAATATCTTCCATTTTCTCCCTAATTTGTAGTTTTCTGGTGTTAGCAAGGCTTATAAGACACATGCTCCCAATTAGCTGCTCCTCTTAATTTAAATGCTTCATAAATTATCTCCTGCGCTTGTGGATTATCACTTCATAATGCGAGTTAGCATTTAAATAAATAGCTGCGATGTAGGAAATTAGAGAGGTTTACAGTCTGAGGCAGCAGCATAATGAAGGAAAATACCACAGCAGCTGAACAGGGGTTGGGAGAGATGTGATGAGACAGAGATTTTTTTCCCTTCACCTTTTAGCAACCAAATTTGGACTGCAGCGGGGAAAATATGGGTCAGAACTCCAGCAGAGCAGGAACCTTTTGTAATGGCTGAGCACGAAGGGAACACAGAGAATTCTTAAGCGAGTAAAACATCTGATTTAGCAAATATGATGCAATTATGAAGTGACTTTTTCGAGCCAACTCTTGCTTGCCTCACAAGGTAGCCTCTTTGACAGCAATTGGGCTACTCGTGTACGTCACCTGAGCAGGTTATCTGACCCCTTATGTTCTAGCCTTTCAAAAAAAAAAAATACTACAGGACTGGAGAGAAAAACAATAGAGCAAAGCAGAGCTGAAACTGTATCAAGAAAATTTGGTGGGGAAAGCAATGAAGGAGTCAGATGTAGGATTATGGGGAATTTTAGAAAAATATATATCTTGCAAAGATAATGAGCATTAATTTGTAAGCCAGATAACTTTTGCCATGTTTTTAGCACCATTAATGAGATCAACCTATAGGCAATGATAGTTTTTAACCATTGACAGCAACTTCCCAGTGCTATTTCGGCCCAGTTGCACAATTATTGCCATAAATGTAGAAAATTAGGAAACAGGGCAGGGAAAAACCTCATGACAACTCCTTGGGGGACTGAAGCTCTCTCCAGTGCTTGCTGGTGTCACTGCTGCTTTTTCTGCCACCGGAGAAAACTCTGGGCAAGATCCTGCCAGCACTCAATCACACTTGACTACCATTGACTTCTTCGGGAGCTGAAAACATAGAGATGCTTGTGGGTTCAGGACCCTGTGGTGTTTGTCTTGCAGAGAGCCCAAGGTCGAGCACTGCAGCTCTCGGGGAAGTTCAGCTATTACAGCTCCCCGCTTGCTCACACACAGAAGTCCCAACGTGTCAAAATCATGGATATTTTTTTCAAAAACACATGAAAATCATAGAAGCCTTGACAGCCTTGACCAAAGTCCAGCCTTAGGCAGGAGTAAAGTTATTAGTTACCTTATTTCCCAGAGAAAGTCTGACACATTAGGTTTTCACAGTAACTGGCTGTAAGTGTAATGGGCAGGGTGTGATTTTGCTCACTGGGTTTTGCAGTTAAATTTCAGCATGTTGAATACATTTTGCTGTAGGACAGAGCAAATGATTTGAGCAGATTCTTACATTAGCACAAGACCCTCTGTGCTTAACGGGAGTTCTGTCTAACTGACAGCACAATTTGGGTCTTCATTGTATTTAATATACTTCAAGAGCGGTGGTCAAATTGTCTCATCATTTACATGCATGCTAATCCCAAGAGAACTGCAGAGAGGAAGCTCAGGACAACCTATAACTGACTCAATTTTCTCTGCTTAGCACCTTCCAGTTAATTTTTCTAGCAATGTGCCCCAAAACGCTCTTGGTTACAATCCCAGTTCTTCCCAGCTCGATAGGACTGAAAATGGGCAACTGGACTGAAATTTGTTGGAAGGAGATTTCTGCCTGGACACCTCAGGACACACTGGCGAAGTCTGTAGCTGTTCCTTGGGTAAGATGCAGTTCACCCTGCAGAGACTTCAAGTCAGCACAGCAGGATCCCCGTTTCATCCTATAATTTTATATTCCTAGTGTTTAGAAAGTGAAAAAGGGGCTCATTACACTCCAACCAACATCTGAAAGGTTACAGGAGCTCTTCATCCCTCAAAGTTTCCGGTACAAGAAAGGCTCTGTGAGCCAAACTCTACCCGTGCTCACAGCTCTGCAATGGCTCTGTCCTCTGTGGCATATTTACATCTCTACCGCCATCACTTTGTCTTGTGCATCGAGCAACGAATGGCCACAAGTGCTACTGGCTGCTTCTGTGCTTAGAGCCTGATAAGCCTCTATTTTGCTGGAGTATGAGGACACAGAAACCAACTCCTCTGTCCCAGCTACAAGGGCTCTTCAGGTCTAAGAAAAACCTAGCAGTTTTGTTGGGTGCTGAATGCAGAAGATAGGACTGGAAACCGTGGGACTAGATTCCTCCAGGGAGATGGTGCTACTTTTTACAGAATCACCTTTTCTTCTAAAAGGGCGTTTTAAATAATAAAATTGGAAGCGGCAGCATATATCTTTCCAACTGATCTACTAATCATATTTCTTCAAATTTTATATCCCTGACCCTTGTAAAGGGATTGCAAGGAAGGCGTTTTTTAAGCTGCATTTTAATAAGTCAATATGAAAGCTCAAAATTATTTAAAGCTTCTTAAATAGGATTATATTTGATTTCTTGTGGGAATAGCGGGGGATAGTCTAGTAAAGACGTTCTGTCCTGCTGAGGTTTTATTACATTAAAGAAACAGCATCCTTTTTTAACAGCAAAAACTTTTACCTATTCTCTAATGAAAATGGAGATTATTCTGTACATGAGGTGACTGAAGTTGGTAAGTTCCTGCATCTGTGATCAGAGATTAGAGTTTCTCCTTGAGTGAAAGCTGAGAGATTCCTGAAGCAGAGGTTTTGCCCAAATTTAACAAGTTGTCTGTTAGTCTGAAATATTTGAATATTTTGTTCTAGGAGGTACCACAAGTGTATTGACTTCGGGCAAATTCCGCTGAGAAATAACAGGTAGCTCTCAAGGCAGCCAGTATCTCATTTGCAGCCAGGGATTGAATTTGGCCCTAAGAATCAGAGGTCGGTGACACTGGGGAACGATTTTGCTATGTGGGGAATGTGGCCATATTCAGTCTGCTCAAAAAGGCCCACAGTTGAATTCTCACTTGCATTCAACTCCTTTAATGTCATTGTGGCTTATATGGATGCTACGCTGGCAGCATTCAGCCTAATATGTTCTGTAGCGCCCAAAGAAATTCAGGAGGAGAAAATTAAAACTATCTGTATGGAGTCGAAGGAGCCAGCAGCAAGTTATACGGTGTAAACAGCAGCTTCACTGCATTGAGTTGTGCTGGACATAATCTGGGACAACATCTGGCCTTGAGAATATAAGGGGATTTTTCTTGAAGTAGCAGATGGGGAGGTTTATAGAACAGATATTACTAAGGACAAAACACAGAGAAAAGGTCATAACTGCTGCAAGGGGACAGAAACTTTTTCTTAAAAAATGTTGTCCCATCTCCAACATTTAGCAAATGTTCTCTCTCAGTCCTCAAATAACCCACATCCTGCTCTCAGCTAAACCTCAGCTCTCCCACTGAACCCAACAGACACTGAGAAAAACATTCCCTGGCACTATTTGACTTCAGGGTTTGCAGCACAACAGGTATCCCCAAGGCTGTGATTCTCTGGGAAATGACAACCCCGGTACAACTACACCCTTTCCAACCACTCTCTGGAGGCCCCACATCTCTCTGGATAGTCAAATTCAAAGATGGTAAAATAGCTTTTTTTTTGCCAAGGTGCTACACACTATTCTGCCCACATTCTCCCCAAACATCCCGGAACTGCTGCCACGTTGCGGACTGATTTTCCCAACCTGATGTGTCCACACATGCCTCCATTTTTCCCCTGATGTTGCCTATAAGGAAAGCAAGGACTCAGAGGTGTCTCTCCATTCAGTTGCTCCAGGGCCATCCCATGCTGTACCAAACCTTTCTGCTGCTGCCCCTGCGTGCCCTCAAATCTCTCCCAGGCTCCGTCCACCTTAGAGGCAAGTGGTGGTTGCAGCTCAAGAAAGATCAGGTACGGGGTAAGGCCTCAGTCTAGCGATAGCTGTAAACTACACCCGTTTTCATTTAGTCCAAAAAACCCATCTTTCCTGCCAGTGGCTTTGGCTTATGCCTACAGACCACACTGCTTCTTCAGGGCTTGCAGGCAAGCGGAGGCTGATGTGAACTTCACAAGCTGTGACACCCACTACAGAAACGCGTACGCTGCTTTGACCTTCAGTGCTGGTATGAAACCTTACAGAGACACAAATTTATCTTAAAGTCAGGAGCAGATTTAATAGAGCAGGAGAAGATCATTTTCAATATTTCCATCTCAATTATAGTCAAACACCTCGGCGAGTCTCAGCCTTTGGGGCTGTACCTGGGCTGCCTGCTCCCAGCGTTGAGACTCTCGGCAGAATCAGCAGAAATAGCACAACTGGGCAAGGTAGAGGTGATTTATCAAGGCTGAAGTAATTCATACTGACACAGAGGCGCTGAGGAGGAGCTCAGGGTCCAGCAAGTGCCCCCAAAGACCTGAGAGTTATATGGTGCCACACACTGAAAGTGGCAGACTTGGGATCTGACTCCCCAGCAAAGAAATCCTTTTTTTTTTTCCCCCCAAAACCATTTTCAAACAGCAAAAAGAAGCAGCCCTGCTACAGAGAAAGGCAATTTTAACAGTTGCGATACCCTACTGCTAAAATTGTTCCTCTAACAGCACGTTCTCTTCTAACTCATTAAAGAGTGACTAGTATTCAGAGTCCCAGAATTTTGGGGCAAACAGGATTTTTCAACAGAAAACTAGAAGGTGAATACAGCCATGAAGACAAATAAAGTACTGTGCACGCAAATACTTTCATATCTGTCTGGCCCTTTAAAACCAAAATGATAGAGTTCATTTGCATTTAGATCTCTTTGGCTCCCTCTTTTCATCTAAAGACAAATCCTCACAAAGGCTCCTTAATTAGACCAAATTAGATTTCCACCTAGTGGCTTGTCATTCATTAGAAAATGCTGTTCTTTTTTTCTGTTTTGGTAATTATAGGCTGGTCTCACAGTGTTCACTTCAGGCTCAAAGTATGACTTGCATTCATGATTTTGTGCAGATGAGAGGAAAATTATTCAGTCGCATCAAGTCTGCCCATTTTACAAGTTGGATAAAGATCATAGCTGGAGTCTTTTATGTAATGGGGTATAGTCTTTCTTAAGTCTTTAATGATTAATTGTAATAGCGTATCTCATGGCAATTTTCAAGACTAAAAGCTAAGTACAAACAGTTCTCATGCAAAGATACTGTACCAGATAGCGGGTGGCTTTCCTTCGATATGGGTGTCTGTGTCGGGGACCCGGGTGCGTGGTCCTCGGTTGTCCGCGTTACGACCCCGCCGTGAGCAGAGAAGATGGGAAGGGGCAGGCTGGCGCCTGGGGTTGGGTGGGGGAAACCCTGGCCTGGAAGTGCCGTCTGCCTTATCCAACTGCTTATCTAACCCAACGAGGGGGACACCTGTGTCCCACACATCCTCGCAGTCCTGTGCCGCCAGCATTACACAAAACATAGCTCCTAGAGGGCCAAATCTTTCAAGTAGACCTGAGACTCAAAGGTTTCTAGCTGATAAGGCTCCAGCTCCCAGCACACATCAGTCAGGAGCAGAGGTTAGAGCAAAATACATGTGTGGACCTACTGCGGGTTAGCGGTGTCCCTACCCTGTCTAGAGTATTTGTAATGAAAGGAGTTAAACTCACAGTAAGATCCTCGAGCTTTACTGTTCCTGACTCTGAGGGCAGCGGTTTGCCCAACCATCACCCGTTTCTCTGGAAGACTCTCACACTGCTGTGGGACGCTGTAATGATGTGGTCTACCACTTTGAACACAGAGCGGAACGTCTGCTTCCCTCCCCGATCCAAACTCCGTTCCCTTTGCTGTCCTGCATCAGCCCATTAATTCCTGCCTCAGTTTCCCCACTATGGCAGCAGGATTAATGCTCAGTGGCGCGTTTTGAAGCTTAATAAATCAGGGCCAGATTTTGTGGTCCTTCATCAAGCAAAACTTCCTTTGATTTTGACCTTTAATGTTTATGAAAAGCTTCAAAGATAACTGCCAACTTATTATTAATAATCTTCTTGGAAGTGGAAGTTACAAGCAGGTAGCGGCAGGCAGCCCAGCAGCCACCGGCCCCTGCTAGGATTTCTTGTGCATTAACAAATCCAGCTTTTCAGGTGTGGTTTTCTGAACAACATTCTTGTTTTCCCAGCCATTTTTTGTGAGAGGGAAAATAAGTTTTTCTCTCCACCTTTAAAAAAAAAAAATCTGATCAAATTTGCCTTTCTCAAAACACTGAACATTCCCTTTCTCATCTACCTAAACCTGATGTTGAGTTACTGTCCCCCAGAGGCTTTCAGTAGCTCAGTTCTGATGTATCCCTGCACTTTGTAGCTCACTGCCTTCTTAGAGTGTAATCAAACATCAAGCTAAGTAGCAAATAAATCTCCCGATCTCATAAGCTGCACAGCAAGATCATGTAAATGCAAATGAAGGGCTTGATTTCAAGCTGTCGCGGGGGGAAGGAGGGAAAAATGCTGGGCCTTGTCACCGCAATCACTTCACTCTGCAAGTGCAGTAAATCTGCAATAATAATAGTAATGGCAGCGTGACGGGAGGCTTTACTGTACAAGGGGGTGTAATGAAAAAGGGAACAGAAGGTAGGGAAGGAAGCGGGGCCTGGCGGGCTGAGAATGCACTGGCGCAGGGTTTGCAGGAGTCCACAGAGCCGAGGCGCCGAGGAGGGGATGGGGCAGTCCCGGCTGAGTCAGAGCAGAGAGGATTCATGGATTTGCCCAACATCCCCTCCCAGTGAAGGGCTGCCTTCGATGCAGGGATTAAAAATCCATGCCTCCATCTCTCGCTGTGCCTCTCTGCACAGACGCGTCTCCTGCCCCTCTCACAGTCTCAGTCATCTTTAGAAAATTGGTGCAATGTGTATCGATGGGCCATAAATACACGTTTGCAACACACCCACCTCTTACAAACAGACCCATTTCCGAGCCTTCATCTTCCTTCACAGCAAACATGTTCCAACACCATTAGACACTCAAATACAAATCCAGGGCTCAAATCCAGGACTGCACAAATCAGAAATTACCTGGCAAAGGCCAGGGAGCTCAATACACCCAACACCGCTCGCTCTTCAGCCAACCAGGGTATCCCCACCGATCAAAGAGCCCCACCACTGCGCTGCAGCCCGTCTGAGCATGGCACCCTCCAAATCCAGTTCAGACACACCTGGTTCAACCACAAAAATTATCGTGTCCAGGAAGAAAGGATGCATTAGCTGAGTCATTAAAGACAGTTTGAGAGTGCAAACAAAGCCTCAGCACACGTTTCTCGCAGCCCTGGGAGGAGGCAATGATCTCTGCAGGATGCTCTGGGAACGCTTCAGGAAAAAGTCTCAAGTTGTCTTTTCCGAACGGGCTGGATAAACAGTATTTAAGATGCCGGATTTTCCTCACTGAGGTCGTAAAGGGAGAAAACTTGCAGAAGGTACCCAGAGAAAATTAGGACCGCCTGGGATGCAGAGAGAGACGGTTTTAATTAGAGCCAAGAGGTGGGAAATAAGGCAGAGAAATGACATCTTAATGAGGTTTAATGAAGTTGTCTGCTGATGGGCACAGCTGTCAGACAGATCTGTATTCCAGCCAAGCAGCTTTGTGACAGGCTAAACCTGAACACAGGAAACGGTGCTGGAGCTGGGGAAGAAAAAAGGACCTTCTGCATCAACTTTGGCTTGCTCTACCCACAGCTTTACGACACAGCACACCTACAGTGCCCCAGGACAAACAAATGAAACCAGTCCATGAGGTTGCAACAGGGTTTTGCTAATTTGTGAATGAGAAAGGCTGTAATCTTGGATTACACTGAGC
>NW_009650103.1:593699-604932 GCF_000708025.1 Charadrius vociferus
AAGATGTTGGCAGGCAACCAGAGTCCTCTGAGTCCATTGATTTTCTTCAGGCACAGGTTCTCTCCATGTTCAACATATTGGACCAGATTTTTTTTTTTAATTAATTATCCAGCACCTTCAGCTTTATTTATTCAGTGCAAAGTGACTGTAAAATGCCACCCGATCATAAAAAGCAGCAGCATGCACTCATTTTGTGACAGAGTAAATACCCAACTGTTGTTAACTTCAGGTGTTCTACAAAAGGGAATCTTTAAATTCTGTGATTTCTTCCATTCTACAGAGTTCTGCATTCAAAGGTTTGGAAGCAGCTGTGCCACAGGTTACAAACCTCTCTCCTTTCCTGCAGTTTCTCAGCAAATTTCTCACATTTGCCACACCTTTGCCATCATAGCACATTTCTGACCTCACTTGTCTGATCCAGGATCAGAACACGATCCCTGGAAAAAGCCTTTTCTCAGGCATCTGAGGAACGTTACACCATTTCCCTTGTATACCAGTGACAACTAATCTAAAAATAGCCGGCATAAAAATGCCTGTAAATACAGGAGAAATAGATCGGCAATGAAAGCTACTTTATCATCCCTGGCACCGGTTTATACGCTTTGCGCGAGCTCCCTAACTCACACGCAGCGTGCACATATGGTTTCGCACTGCCGTGTGATATTTCAGTTGCAGTAGCACTAAAAGCCCCCTCGCTCCCATCGTGCCTGGTGCTGGACACATCTGCAAGGGACGGTCCCCTCCTCTGCTGGAGGTTCACGGGGGGCAGCTGGGGAATGCAGCCATGTTATGCACAGGTTGTATCAGGTAGCTGAGTCGATTGCTTTCAAAAAAGGTCTGTTTGCAACAATGGATTTGTAGCTTTGCACAGGGAAAGGAGCCTGATGCGCTTTTTGAGCCTATCAAAGATTCTTAGTGAGTCCAGAAAACTAGTTTTCTGGTGAACTCGTGCTCCTGAGAGTCATGGGAATACCACACCTGCTTTATAGCGTTACAAGTGCATGGATTTAACAGGACCAAGATGAAGCACTTCCAGATCTGGGAAGTGAGACCCTTGATTTACCAGAAAGCACCACTGTATGGGCTTGCGATGATCCCAAAGTGGCAAAGCTGACTGCCAGCTTGCCAGGATCTGCAAAGGAGCAGACCTGTTGCCACAACACAGACAAGGCGCTCGAGCAAGCGGGCACAATCTCACCCCTGGACACGCTGGTGAGGAGCCCCGTGCCACGGCTACATTTTTGTGTAGCTGCATATAGAGGCAGGAGCTGAGAAACTCCAAACTGAATGCACAAAAAATGGCTCCAGGCAAAAAAGTTTGAGGAATTACAAGCAAATTCTAGAGACCTCAATACAGAGCCCCCTGGAAAGGTGCCTGTTTTGGGCGGGGGCTATTAACCCTTGCTCTCCAGGCAAAACTGGCTCAGCAAGAGTTTTGCCCAAGCTGAGCCTGATGCAGCAGCTCAAGCTGCTCAGCAGCATCATGGACACTTGGTGAGTACTATTGAACAGCATGTTGGAAAGGGGCCACCAGGCTGGCAGCGTACAGGAGCGCCATAGCTGCTCCGAGGCCCTGGCCAGGGTTTGCACAGCACTGACTGGGAGCAGACCATAAATTTAGGTCAGGAAGACATTCCTATACAAGCCATTCTGGTAAGCAGCGTCTGTTATCCACTGCTGTACTGCCTCAACTTGCGATAGTGGCAAGTTGGAGGTAGTTCATTTTCAATCTCACTCTCTTCACTCAGTCCCTGCAGAAAGGGCTGTGTTTGATTCAGCATCTCCTGATCCAGAGAGTGTTCACCCTGGAGTGTAATAATAGTCATTTCAACGCCAATGTTCAACGATTCACCCATGAGAAGCATGAGAGTAGGATTTCAGCACTTCCATTCTCCCAACAAGACCTGCCAACACCTACAACCCCCCAGCTGTCCCAACACCCTTCCCATGGAAAAGAACCTGTCCCAAAGCACCCAACACCATGCCTTAGGGCTCCGGGGCGCTTGTTGTCTGACCCTGCTCCGTCTTCTCCTAGCAGGAACACACAGGCCCAGGCTGCCAGGCTTTCGCCCCTTCCCTCCTCCACCACCTCCCTTTCAGGCAGCAATAAGGTTTCAAGACACACACATCCTGCAGTGACTTCACCATGGAGATGGGAGGATAGAGACAAAGGGCGTGAGGGGAGGTCAGTTAATCCCACAGACACCACCAGGCTGGGACACACATGGGCTGGGGAAGAGTTCATTTTAAAACTAAATAAAAATGAGGTTATTAGCTCAAGTTCTCTTCTTTTCTGTGCTATAAACCCAAGGCTCTGCTCGCCCTTCTTCATCCCCCCTATCCTCCCCCTGCAATATGCCTTGGGTCTTGATTGTTCCCAGGCAGGAGTGGTGACGTGATTGTGCTTGGGGAAGTTTGCGCCAGTTTTCTAGAAGGGTGCACACCTTGGAAATGAAATAGCTGAAAGGAAATTGAAGACTAGCTGCAGAGCCTCCCCAGCAGACACCATGGCTGGGCATCCCAGCTAAAGGAGAAACAAACCAAACAGGGACACTTCAAGTCCAAATATATTGAGCCAAGATCCCTATTTCCAGCAAGGCTAGGTCACTTTATAACTCAGGTAAATATTTGTCTGAGATTCAGCATACCTTAAGCTTCAGCTCTGGTGAAGCCTCATGGCTCTGAGTTTGCCTCACTTGTGTCCGGACAGTGGGATTCCGACCTGTGCCAAGTGGAGCCAGAGCCACTCCTGGTACTCATGGCCACGTTCTGTTACAAATTTTTATTTTCAGGGATTTTAACTTATCAGAAAAGGTCTTTACACTTCTCCTTTAACTTCACTCTTCTGCAGGCAGAACTGGGGAAGCCCCAGAGAAACTGCTACACCCTGCCAGGCTTTGATTTTTCATACGGGCTGTATATCCACAGGACAGATGGAGGAGTCCCTGAAGGTATGATAACACCAGTAAAATGTAGACCTGCAACAAAGTCCTAATGCTAGTAGGGACTCTCCTCTCCTTCCCAGTGCACTTCAGTACTTCTTATTCAAGCTGGAGGCGAGAAATCCAGCATTCACCCACTTTTATTAATATCACCCAAATTGCTTGGTGACTAGTAAGGTTTCTCTATCATATTGGAAACGTTTATAGGATCACACAGAGCCCAAGCAGCAGGGGGTATGGCGCCTGCAAAGGACAATACACACGGCCACTTTCACAACTTTGTTAGAGCTCCTACTTTGTGCTCTCAGGGAAAATTTCCCTGTGAAATCAGACTTGCTGAGCAAGCCAGGGCAGAGGGTGAGAAGACATCTGATTCAAATGGGAGATGTCCCCATATGAAATGCAGTGGGATCGGACACAAAGTTCACTCCACAGTGAAGACATGGCAAAATGCACACAAGCCATGCAAGGCTTGTGCATGGTGCACAAACATCAGCCTTCCTTCCCAAATACGAGTTACCTGACATGCCTGATCTTTTTGCCTCTTGCATTTCCTTCCATCTCCAGCAATAGGCCACTGGAACACAGTAAAGTCCAGGACTGCTGCAGTTCAGAAGATGCCCCGAGATTTCATCACCATGAACCGTGGTGCTCTGAAGGCCGGTTATACCACAGCCCGTGAATTTAATTTGTACTACAAGGCCAAGGACATTCGGTGCAAAGATGATGAATACAGCCGCTTCAACAGATGTCCTCCTAAAGTGCCTGCCGACTTCACTTACGGCATCACATCACGGTAAGGGGGAAGGCTTGGGGCCCTTCGCAGAGTGGGATTATCCCTTCCTACCCACATATCTGCATCTTCCCCCCATCTCAACTAACATCTCAACTCCCCACAACAGAAGTCTCCTGAACCTGGACATGCTGCAACTGAGTCACAGCATCACTTCCATGTCTGATTGCACCTGTGTTTCAGATAATCAACTACCTAAATCTGATATACATGCCACAACACACCCCCATTACACCTCTGGCACTAAGGGCTTGGAACCTCTTGAAAATATATTCAATGCCAATCCGTTAACTTAACAGGACATGAGTTGTGAGCCAGAATAATGGCTTTCCAGAGTCAGAAAATCAGAGCAGCAGCATTTCTACCTGTTTGCACTGGTTGAAATAGCTTGGTGCAGCTAAGGATCAGTTCTTTATCCCACTCCCTCTTACTTGTTAGTTCATCTCCCTGCATTGGGCAGAAACTGGTCGTACAGCAGGATGGAGGCAAAGCAGATTTTCACTGCTCTCTCTGCTGCTTTCTTGGGCTCCCTCCCAAGGGCTGGAGGGGTGCTGGTACCTGCTGCTTCCCCAGCAACCCCTCTAGAAGGACATAAGCTTGCCCGTTCATCCCTTGCAATGCAGCAGTTAGGTCTTTTGCATCGCAGCATCTCACAAGATTTTGATAAAGCATCCAGCATATGTGAACCCTGCCTGAGGTTCAAACAGGTACAGCATTTAGAAGTGACCCATTTAACATCCCCCTCGCGTACCAGCTCCCAACTGCCTGCTGTGCTGATTTCTCATGGGGAATTGCGCAACAGGGAGTCTGCAGGGGAGAACATCAGGACCTGGCTTAGACTGACTTCTAGGTCCTTCTGCTGCCTGTCCTTCACGGGAGGACGAGGGAGGCTGGAGGGCACAGCGGTCCAGAAGAGCCAGTGTGAGTCCAGCACAAGCAAGTGCTCAAAGCCTCTGAAAGGGGCTCCAAGCAGCGCTGCTGCTGCTGCTGCTGGAGCTAAGACGGTTTTCTTGCTCTGTGCAGGTCTGGACCAGACATTAGGTTTCATTTTAAGAGCTGGATAATAATCACTACCAGAAAAATAACAGCTACAAATTCTAGAGAAAAGACATGATGAACGGCACTGTGTATTTTACATGATAGTAAATGGGCTTTGCATATGCAAATTGAATGGATTTTAAAATGGTATTTAATGACAATTTTCGTAGCAGACATTAACATTAATTGCATCAAAATGAAAATGTAGCATTAGCTTGCTGTTAGCTGCAAATGCCCCAGCTATAAAGCTTTATCTTTATCAGTATCAGCCCTCACCGATGTGACAAGGCTGCTCTGCAAATTGCAGGCAAAAGGGCTTTTATGTTGCAAAAGTATCCCCCAATGTAGACAAAAATCAACATCAATTTTGCTTTATTTCTTCATAAACGGAGGTTAAATGGCTGCCTGTAAGAAATCTAGGCACGTTTCAAAAGTTTTAAGGAAAATCTGCAGACCCCACAACAGCAGAAGTGGTGGGAAAGGGCTTTTAATTTAAAGTTATTATTGTACAACTTGCCTGCTCCTTAATAGCTACCTTTTATGCAGACTGATTGTATTTATCCCTTTACTTTAAAAGCACGTTATAGACAAAATCAAATTACTGGGATTACCAAGGAGTCGTTACAGCAATTTTGGTAAAAGTGGGAATTTAACACACTTTTCCATGACTGGCAAGTTAAGGATATTAGCTTTGGTGAGCACTCCCCAGCCCGAGCCTGTCCTCAGCCACAGCTGACCAAGTCCAGCAATATCTGCCCTGTTAAAAACATGACTTGGTTGTCAGTGGACTTCAGTTGCTTCTGCTTTTCGACTCTAAGCCCCGTACGACTGTATTCTTAGTGCTGCTAATTGGGAAGGCACTGGCAACTAAGATACATGCTTGTCTGGGGACAGAAGAGAACGGTGGCATACGTTCTTTTTCCATGACTCCAAGCACTTTGCTTGCCTTTAGAAATGTCCACTTTGATAAACATCTCTGGTGCAGTGAAGTTTTTCAACAAGAACAGAGCCTGCCCGTCGTTCCCTCGCCCGAGGCACAGCACAGACGGTGCGGCTGAGAAAGCCAGAGAGCAAAGGTGCCTTCCCATCGCGCTGGAAGTCGCTGCAGCCACCCTGCCTGATGACGGCAATGCTCTGGGACAATCCCCAGAGCGCCAACGCAGACCCTGCCAGCGCGTACCCGCAGCCCTGTTGTAGCTCTGCGGCGCAGCTGGAATTGCAGCTAGTGCCAGCACGCAGCCCCGGGGCTGGCCGCCTCCCCGGGACCCGCAGCACAGGGGGTTATAAGCCCGAGCAGCTCAGCAGCTGTCAGAGGAACATGTTTGCTGTCTCGCAGCTGTCATGGGTAACATGCAGGGGGCTTCTCAAGCACAGCCAATGTATCTCCAGCCCCTTCTCAGGCCCTGAGCTGCCCTGCTAAAGGCTTCTGTCTCCTAAAGACACCAAGGTCAGGAGTTCTCCCCAGGCTCATAAGTACGAGCTCTCCTGGATCATCCCAAATAGAAATGAACACAAATGCTGCGGTTGCTATTAGTGCCTTATTAATCACACCCTGGCCCTGCTGTTCCCTCTAGCACGGCAGATCGCTTATGCCTCTGCTTTCCGTTCATGGTGGACATGTGCTGCATGGAGCATTTCACAAGGCAGCGTCAGACTTTGGAGTGAGCTTTGTGAAGCTTTGCGGCCTCTTTCCTTTCCTGGGATATTTACCTTCAAAGGTCACCCATACCCCTCTCTCAATTCCCCGTGGGCATCTTCCAGGGGAGAGAAGCAGCTCTGCTTTTTTGCTGATTCCCCCTCATTCTTTCCCTCCCCTTTTCCCACAGAAATGTTTGCTACGAATCATGTGGCCAGCTTTGTTGTGAGAGTCATAAAAAGGACATTTTTCATCTCTCCTTTTTCCTGCTCTCGCTCCCTTCTCTCTCTCAGTATCAGACAGAGATTTATTCCCTCCCTGATGCCTCTGGCATTTGGAGCTGGGAGGGGTCAGGGGAGGCACTGATGGGACGATAATAGATAATACAGTGGTTCCCCAGGGTCTTGTCCAGCTCCGCAGCCGATCCATCAGCAGGCAGCGCTCGTGCCAAGGTCAGCGGTAACGAGGCTGTGGTAGGGTCCCAGCCTCCCCCATGGGGCATCCTCCAGTCAGGTTCCCCCGATTCACGCTCCGGCTTCTGATCTCTACAAGAGCTGCCTTGTGCAAGCCACAATTTGCAAGGAAGCACATGTCCACTGAGCGCAGGCGCTGGGGTAACGACCACGTTACAGTGCATGCACGCCCCGCTTCACCTGCCCCAACCCTCAGCCCCACCGCAAACAGGTCTACGGGTTTTCTTTCAAGAAAAATGCCCATCATTGACAGTACCTCCCCTCTGGGAGCTAAACCCATCCCATCCACCTGCTTTGTGCATGACATTACATAGCTGTAAGATGTCTGCGGATTAGGGTTACTGTCCTCCTGGACCCAAGTCCTCCCTCCGTTCATTTAAAATAACCCCACAACACAGTGCTACTAGCAGATGTACCCAACATCCATACTCTTTGTGTAGTGACCTTGTTTTACAGGAGGAAGGATGCAGGGCACTGAGTGGGTTGGGTTCTGATGATACTGGAGATCTAAAGACACAGAGGGTCTCTAAAGACCTCCAGGATCTTCACTGGTGTCAATACAGCTTGGTATTCAAGGTGCATTTGGAAACCCTAATAGATGTCCAGACCCACATTTATCATCCTAACCACCTTTTCTAATTGAAGTTCACTGTGCACTGAAATTAGCAGACATTAAATGATCATTTTTGGAACTGGAAGTAAGCACAAAGGTATGGATGCGGTCTTCAGCTAGATTTTAGATTATATTGATTTGCACAAGGTCACAGAAGGAATTTGAAGCCAAAACCCACCAGTGCACAGTTGGTACCCTAAGCACAAGTTTTCTCCCCAGGAGCTAGCAGTGCAGAGCGCATCTTCAGCATGAGCACACTGTCCAGCATTTCCAGGGCTGCTTTTAGAGAAAAGCTTTCATTTGCCTCTTAGTAGTGCAAGTTTCCTAAATCTGCATACTACATCCCAGAACGTATTCCTGGACAAGGACCTCACAGACGTGCCATTCTCTGCCATCCTACACCTGTACCTCCTTCAAACCCTGCATGGCCGTAACCCTGCCTCCAACGTGCTGCCATCCACTTGGCAGTTGGCCTGTAGGTTGGGCTGACCTTGGGTGTGCTGGCAGGATTTCCCTGGCACTCTGTCATCCCCATGTCTCCTGCCGGGTCCCCCCTACCGTCTGCCTTCACTTCAACTGTCCCTTTCCTGAATTTTACATCCCATTTTCCTTCTAACTTCATCTCTTCCTAACATTCCACCTCCCAGTCCTTTGGCAGCTGCTTTCACCATGGTCCTGCAGCAAACTCACCTCTCTAAAGCATTTGGTCACTGCAATCTCTCTTCTTCAAATTGTTAACAATTGGCCAGTATTCCAATACCTCCTTTTTTCTTTGTATCATTTGCAATTGTCCTAATGCTCTGTTGACAATTGTCTCATTGGCCTTTAGCAGCTCAGCTGTTACCTTGGCTGTCCCTGCAGCTTCCTGGCTTCACTGACTGCTCTGTCCTTAGCTTTCACCTTCCCGAGAAGGGAGGTTTCAATGCTCGTGCTTCTGCTTTGCAAGTGGCCTTTCCACCCAAAGTGTCCGTGATGTTTGCACACGGCCAGAACAAAGTTTAGAAAGCTGCCCAAAAGGTGCTTCCAGCATCTCTTTGGCACAGAGAGTGCACTAGTAGGTTTATTTTTGAGACACTTAAACATTTCAGGTCATTAATATATGGCCCTGGCAAAAAAGCTGTTCTAGCTGTATGCCAGATGCAAAGATATGTCAAAGAAACAATACTGAAGAGCAGAGGGTGTTCCTAGAAAGAACCCACCAGGAAAAGCTGGACAGGCAAGAAAGATCACTATTACAGGCAGCCCACATCTGATCCGCAATCACTGAAAGACAAACAAATAACAAGAGTGTAAAGCCACAAAAATCCAAAAGATTGTGGCAAACAAAAATTTTAGGAAAAAAAAATATCTGAGCACTGACAAAACAAATTATAGAAATGTAACATAGCGACTGGAACCACTGTCAGGCTGAAGGCACCAGAAATATGCAACCAAGTCAAAAAAAATATAGAACTCCCATCAGTTCAGATAATTACATATCCTATTCCGTTCCACAGCAAAAGGCACTTTGTGTCTCTGCCACCATTCTCACACTGCTAAGATAAGAATTTCTATTTCAAGAATCATTTTCTTCTACTGGAGACGTTCCAGGCTGGGGATGTGCTCGCATCGCTGCGTGTCCATTAGCTACCGCGGAGCTCCCAGCCACATCCGCCTGGACCGTGCTGCCTTGTGCCTGGGTGGCTGAAGCACCTGGTTGGGCAAAGACCTGTTACCCCCTTCAAAGAGTCCTGAGTGCATTGTGAAGAGACTGGTTCTCCTTCAGTGTAGTTATTAACTGCAGTTGCAACAGTTTCTGACTACTTCAGGCTCCTGGATTAAGAGAAAATAAACAGCCAGTCATGGTTTGGCATAATGTTCAGGTCCTGCACGTCAGCCACAGAGCTGGGAAAAAAAAGATCTGAAGAACAGAGATTTAGATCCCTTAATACCGATTGCATTACACTGAATAGGAAAGTAAATTACTATCTCATACAGTGGCCGTTGTCTGTGGGTTTATCTCCATTGATTACAGCTGACTGAAAAATTTCTACCAAAACTTTTACCATCTAAAACTACTTCTTGCCACACGTGGACTTTTTCCCTTAACAACTTCTGCTTTTGCAGTCTGTGCAATGAAAACCCGGGTCAGGCAGAAATAACCACAGAATCCTTTTTGTGAAAGCAAAGCTTTTCAGCCCTCATTGACATCTTTTCCTTTCAAACAAAGTAATACTCCCACCCAGCCAGAGAGATTCAAGCATGGGATGGAGGTCAAGGGGAAGACCTTGCTCTTTGATTTGTTGCGCTCAGTGTTGTGGGGGTTTTTTTGTTGTTTTTTTTCCTCATCAGGATGTTTTGCATTTGTTGATGGCTGCAGACTGAGCACTGTTCACTCTCAGCCACGGATTGAGACCTCCAGGCAGAATAGCTCTGCCCCATTATCACATCCCACCTGAGTTTCTCACAGGGTAACAGCGGATTTCCAGTCAGTAGACAAATGTATTGAAGACAAATCTAAATAATCTTCAATTAAGTCAGCCAAAGGGTATCTCCAACCCAAAAAATCAATGCTAATGCACAAAATTCCAGCTTATGAAGCCAGGTATTTAACGGGTAAGAGCTGGCTTGGTATCTTCACTGCAAGACACGTGTTTCCATGTGTGCATTTCAGACTGTTCCAAGTCTACATCTCACTCTGGGCCTGGGAGGGAATAGTAAAGCAAATTGGTGCTCTTGTAACCATGTGTACTCCTAAGTACAGCTATGAGCATCTGATAAATCTTTTAAAGTGCGTGTTTACAATGGATTTTATTCTTTTTACTGTTCTATACATACGAGCCCTCTGAGCAAAATAACAGATCCTCTGACACTTAGAAGCAGCCACTGCCTCATTGGCTGCCCACAGTGAGATAATTTATATTGTTATTTCCTCATCCAAATTACAAGGATTGTAAAGAAGCTTCAGAAATTCAGAGTAATCAGTGCTTGACGGCAGAGATCCTGCAGCTGCCACACAGGTGAAAGACCCACTATTTCAACTGAGAGTTTTTTTCCAGCCCAAAGACTGAAAAAAAAAAAATTGGTCCCCGAGTGTTTTCTACCAATTTTTCTCTTGTTATTTTCTTCAGTGGTTAATGGAAAGTGAGGACAAGTGGAGATCATTTAAAAATGATCTTTCAGGCCTCTTCAAGTGTTTATTGCTAGGACCTATTTAGAGGACCATAAAGCTGTAAGGGGCCTATAACTTTACCATATATAGTCCACAAGCTTCTTAGGAAAATGAAGAGCCTTTGCATTCACGCCCTGCTTGTTCTGCCACCTCTCGCGCTCCTTACAAACACACCCTCACACACGTGTGCGGGGACTGCCGGTGCCACTAATTGAATTCACTCTTGTGAAAGCGTTAACAAATTGTAAGTGACCTTTTATACAAATTTCAAAGTCAAGAATTCACCACTAACTGCACGTCCCTCTTCTGCCATTCACCGTTATGCAAAACCCACAAACAATTAAAAGAAATAACCAAGAGCCCAGCGGCCCTCTTTCCTAATTAGCTGCAGGAGGCGATGCTTGGGAGTGTGGCTAAGTGCTTCAATTACCTCGGCCCTCCTCACTGCCCTTGTTAGAAGAGACAGGTCCACTGGCCAAAGGGGAACAATTAAGGCAAGGCAGAGCCAGGCAGTTTGCAGGGGGATGCCGGGGCCGTGCCGGCTCTCGCACAAGGGCCAGAGCTGTAATCATGCCCCAGATTCCTGC
>NW_009650103.1:604943-623660 GCF_000708025.1 Charadrius vociferus
TGGGCTACACAGAGACAAATTAATGGTAGATAGATTGCTAGCTCCAGCCCATCAGTAACGAGGGAGGAAGGGAGACAATATAGCAGGACAAGGGAGCTGTAATCAGAGTTTTCCTCTGCTATCAGCCCCCTTTCAGGGCAGAGGGACCTGAGCCTTAATGCCTCACTGCTGCCTGCGCTGGCGGTACCCCAAGGCCCCAAGCAGAATCACAGACCCCACCTTGTGCTTTACTTGATGAAGATAATCTGCACTGGCTGCACCGAGGACCCCGTGCTCCGGAGATGTTGGAGACCAAACTGGTTCCCAATAAGAAACCAGCCTGAGGTGGTGGGAGCCTGTTTGGCTGTCCCAGGCACAGGCCAGGGGAAGATACCTGTATGGGCACTACTACCACAGGACAAGTCCTTCCCATCATGAAGTACACAGGAAAGGAATACAAAGGTGGCGCTCCCTCAGCTGTCTCCCCCGTGGACTGAAGACCCCAAAGGCAGATCCTGCCTGTGCAGGAAAAGCACATCATCTTCGATGGAAGGGCACCAGCAAGGGCTTGGTTGGATTCAGTGATCTTAAAGATCTTTTCCAACCTAAACAATTCTATGATTAAACCCCCCAAAACCTCATTAAGCTTTCAAGAAAGGGTTAAAGTTTCAGGAAAGGCAGTGGTGTTGCGGCAGTGTTAATATCACAGCTGTGAAAAAATTTCAATTGTATGTTTTATCTGTTGCATAAGCACCCACGCAGGGCCAGATCCCGCTGCCATTGAAATTAGAGCAGTGTTTTCAGCGCAACCCAAACAGCTGCGCAGCCGCCGGGGAGCCGATGCCCGTGCACGTGTCCTCTGCTCCCTCGCTCCGCTCCCCGCCGGACCCTGTCCTGCCCAGCAGCGGGAAGAGTGCTGCGGGATCCGCCTGCACTGGCTGGAGAGCTACCCAGAAAATCCAAGGGCTGAAGTTTGCGCTAAAATATTTAAAGCCCCTGTGCCTTTGAATTATACAAGAAAAAGGCAATCACCAGTCAAGTTTTTACCCTTTTACAACAGAACTTACCAATCAAATTGATTGCACCTTTTAAGCTGGTATAAACCCCCTCCCTGAGCAAAGTCCTTCGTATCCACTTTTGCCAAGTACCTTTTTTTCCAGTTGATATATAAACCTTTGAAAATAAGTTTGAGGGGAGACTGACAACCTTGAAACCTCAAGAGCAGCATGGCATTGACGGGTGCCGCTCCCTGAGCCGAGTATTATAGATAGATTTTAATTTCATTTTACAAAATAGCTGTCTCCAGTGGAAGAAGCATCAAGAGCTAAATGAGGACCCATCTTGAGCTGAATCACGTTGAACAGACCTCGGCACTGTCATTGATTTTCTGGGAAGAAAAAAAACGCCTCTGGCTACTAAACCAAATTAGTAGTCACTGATGACCAATTATTTTGCCCCACTGTGAACGGAGAGGCGTACTAAAATTCCAGTTTGTCAGACCCAAGGCTCTCTTCTCGAACACCTTTCAACAAGCGTGTACCAAAAGTCCCTCAGATGGTTCTGACGCCTTCCTGTTTTCGGCAACTTCTCCTTCTCCAAAGTTTTAATGAGCTGCTGCTCCGAGGATGGACTGCCAGAAAGGGAGCCCTTCCCAGCCCAGTGGAGCACTATTTGGCATGGCACAAATCACAGCTGTCAAAATTTATACACACATACACAAAAAAGTGTCAGCCTAATGTTTGCAAATTATAATTACCATTTCTCTTGCATGTCCCTGGTGCCTTCATTTTAGATAAATCCCAGCTCTGAGGTATCAGCTGCAAAGCACTGAAGGCTCATATTGAATAGAATAGATTTAACTAGTTTGTAGCTCATTTAAGGCCTACACTGTTTTATTTTAATATTGTTAATACTTTATTATACTTTTTAACATTGTTTTCACAGTAAAATAGCCTATTAGGAGGCTGCAGCTTCTTTTCCAAGAGATTTCTGGCAGACTAGCGTACCACATTGTATAACCAAGTTAGCAGGCGCTTGTCATTTCAGTTGAAAATAGGTCTGTACCCTGACTCTTGAAAGTAAATTAGAGAGAGTCTATTAAAGAGACAGGAACTGTTTCAGGGATAATAGTTTTGAAAATGCGCACAGATAAATTTTAAAATATTTAGGAAATGTCAACATTAGAAGTGGCTCCAACTATTTGACTATAAAAGGAAGCAGTTGATTATTTTTTTTCCACAATTATAAATAATTTGTTGCATCCTATCAGAACTTCTTTCCCTTTCCGTGGCAGGGTGCTTGTGCCAAAACAAGGAGATCTGGGTTACTCTGAACGAGATGGATTTTAATCCGCCATAAGTGTTTTCAGCAGATGTTTCCCCCACTCTCCCCACAGCATCCATAGCTGATAAAAGCAAAATCCTCCCAGTTCAGAGGAGTGACATCTGGGCAGGGTGACAAAAGGAAACAGAACACACAAGCCGTTCATTCCTGTCCTTAAGTAACACTAAGGCAAGAGGACGTTTTCCCAAAGGCCAGCTGCAAGTCAGAAATACTGTCACACTGCCAAGTGGCACTGATATCGGGGCCAAAATTCCCCATCCACTCCACTGAGATCAGTGTTTGACCTACAAAGAAAAAGCCGCCTTGCTGAAATTTCTCTGGTAACCTTAGTCAAAGTAGTGTGTTACCTGGTGTCCCCTGCTCTTCCCCGCTTCCTTAGGATTTCTCTCAAAGGAGGCAGGAAAAGCCAGACAAAGCCCCACGTCCTACAGCCCCACCAGAGCTTACATGTATAACTAAGCACACGAGTCATTCCCACTGATTTCAAAGAGGCAGTTCATGCGTGTATTATTCCAGGCGTGATTCTATACTTTGCTGGATCAGGACTTAAATGCGATTAATCACACGGCAGGGAAGGATCTCTGAAGAGCATCAACCCAAATGTGTCCTTTCAAGCATTTACTTACAAGCCAGCTGTGGACTAATCAGTCACCAACTGGCTGGTCCATTGGAGATGGTAAAAGTCACCTCCATAGAGATGTGAAAACGCATGCAGCTACCACAAAAATCAATAATCAAACACTACACACAAAGGCTCAATGTTTTCCTGAATCCCTCCCTGCTATTCCTGCACACCAGGAAAGCTGCCTTGGAGAGCAAAGGGACAGGCCAAAGAAACGAGCCCGTGTACAAGGCTCACCATGTGCTTGTGCCAGGACTACCAAAGTTTACACCACGCAATGAGACTGGAGACCCACCCAAATGATAAGACACTTGACCACACATTTGCCACATCTTTCATCCTCTGTAAGTATTTTACCTGGCTTTTATCAGTGTGAAACGCCAAACTGGAAGGGAAGGAGCAGGGAGAAGAGGGGAAGACAAAGGGTAAATGCCGGTTGTCCCCTTTGGCACAGGGTGTCTCGAGATAACGGTCTGAAGCAGCACAGCTGATTTGTAAGCAAAGCCTTGAAAAGCCCTGCAGCATGTGATCTATGAAACAGGAGGTCTGCAGAAGGATGTCTCCTCTCATATGAATGCCCCCTTGGGATGTATATTGCTGGATCGCACATCTAGTATCATTAGAAAACACGACCATAGATTAGGCTGTTTTGAAGCATGTGGTGTGCAATAATTAAGTAATAAAAGTCACCACAGGGGTGAAGGAATAAGAAACAGAAGAGTTACTATTTGCATACGCGCTGCTGACGCCCTCCGTGATTGTCAAAGATTCTCCAGACTCCTAAAAGCTGCCTGCTACTGATTTTGGACCCGGTCCTGCCAAAAGCCTCGCAGCACCAGCTCACTCCATGGCACGTGGGCTCTCTCTACATAAAACCACCTTCTGGTGGAGCTGGCCCAGAAGCCCCCCAGCAGTTAGGCCAAGTCCCTGGTATCTTGCAGTTGGTCCAAAGAGGCAGGGAAAGCACTGCCCTTCTGTTACAGGAGCTGCAGCTGAAAGCACTGCAGGCTACAGGTGGGAGCAGAGCTGGGGCTGATGGCTCCACACTGTCATTGGTTGCTGCCGAGGTGGGAAAAGTCCCTCCCCAGCAAGGTGCGCAAGGACAAGGACTAACAAAACTTAAGCTCAAGGTCCTCCATCATTTTCGAGTGTCTGTTTCTGGGGGAAAAAGAATAGCAGCACGACCACAGCAATAAGCGATATGCTGTCCTCAAGGCAAGAACCCTGCTGCTGCCACTGCCAGTTCTGACTCCCATGGTGGCCGATGAAGTGAGTATCCTCACTTGCAAGGAGCAGGGCTCAACAATTTCAGGCTGCAGCTCTGCCACAAGCTGGTCAGGTTAATGCCAGCTTAGAGCAGCTGAATGGGACACCGGCCGACAAGCAACTGCCTTTTGTTTGTACTGTTTTTCTAGAATCGTGGTCATCTGCAGCTCCTCTCTGCCGCTGTCTCCTCCCAGTCAGGATGCTCCACGGTACCCTGTTTCAAGGGGCAAATACATCTGGTCTGTGCAGCTGAGGTACTAGACTGGGGCTCAGCAGTTCAGCTCTCCTTTCTGCTGCAGACACCCGACGGCAGACACCCGACGGTCTGCATTGAGTCCACTTTATCCCTAGTCAGATTGCTTAGAACAGCGCCTACTCCTCTCACCCAATCCGCCATTGCTTCTGTTTGCAGCTTTTTGGTATACCACACTATTGATATTTTAATAGCAAAAGAAGTGTTATTTTAGCAAAACACTTGACACCCAGTGGTTCTTCCCAGGCAGCTGGATGGCTGTGTCAGGCTGGAGAGGACCCAGCAGGTTGGCCTTCAGCTGGGCAGAGCTGCTCCTCTGAGCTCCAGGGTGGCAATGCAAAGGCCCAGCTCTCTGCTCCTGCACGTTACCCCCTTCGGTGCTTTCATTACCCACCACCGGGTACCAGCTGGAAAACACTGTCCTGGAGCCATAGCAGGGCCCAAGGTTGAGTCACGCTCTGTGGTGCTGCATGGTCCCTCCAGCACACCAGGGCTGGAACAGAGGTGGTGATATGGGCCCTATAAAAGGTTGTTGTGAAGATAGAAATTATGCCCATTCTGGGGAATTCCCTAGCACAGTCCTGCCACAGGTTATCACAAATGCGTGCAGGCTGTGGTGTATTAACTGCAAATGAATTTGGGGTTTTGTCTTTCTTGAGGAAGAGAAAGCCCTTCCCGGTGTGAGGGTTTATTCATATTCTCACCAGTCTGCGCTTTCCAGGAGCAGAGATATGAATCAGCGTGGGAAGGTAAACAGTGGTATTAACCCTGGAGATTGTATTGTTGTCTTTTCAATGTTTTCCAGGCCTTGCACTCCCTTTTTTGACCTCCTCCAACACAGATACAAGGAGCTGTGGATGGAGCAGCAGAGAGCCCTGACAGCAGCCCTGCGAGCAGAAAAGAAAAAGGTAATACTGCAGCAGCGGTTTCCCTTGCTGTGCACAGCACTGCTACCTGGCATAACCCCCACTGTCCTGCCCCACCACGGATGGGCTTCTCCCAGCCACGGGGAGGGCTCTCAGCTGGGATAACATCCTCCCTGACTACTAGAAGGCTGGTGAAGCCTAACAAAGATCGGCTGCTTCCCAGCCTAGATAGTCCTGGCTTCAGCCAGCGCATGTCCTGTGTGGCGATGCTGTGGGAGTGAACACCTGATATGCAGATCACAGTGCGTGTGCATGAAAGTGTTTTAGAGACAGAAAGGAAGGTGTGGGTTTTTTAAAAGTATTTTTGTACCTGAAGGTATATAGATAGGAGCTGAGCAAGCTCTCCAGGGCAGCAGTGCTTTGGCCAAGGCCTTTCAAAGGCTTAGACACCGTTCTAGCTATCTTCAAGCATCTGTCTGCATCATTGTGCCTCTAGTCACAGGTTGCCCAGTTAAACTCCTGCTATCAATTAAAATGGAGGCTCTGGTTCTTTTTGCATCTCCACAACAGTAAAACACCCAGCTGTAACAGAGAATTAAGTTTCAAATTATCTTTGGTATTGATGTCATCCTCGTGCCAGGAGCCCTGCAGACTGTCCTTTGGAGGGCATCAGCTCTGCTCAGGTTACCTGTGACAGTGGACAAAACAATGGAACAGCCAACAAGTGCTCAAAGGACCAGCATCAGCCCTGATCCTGGCGTGGTGGGGTTGATGCCAGCACCCGCAGCAGTTGTTAAGAGTACAACACTGAGCTGTTAAACACACTAATATTATAATAACATTTAAAAGCAGCCAATGACTGTTTTATTAGTTAATGGCTCAAAGAAGAGTCAAGCTAATATGGTAATAACCAATTTCAATGGGCTTACTGCCATCACAAACTGTGCTTTATAGTTGAAGTGCAAGAATACAGTGTTCTTAATTAGCAGCTACGTTATGAATACATAAGCCCAGGATGTTGGAAAGTGCATCCCTACCTTATCTATTAATGACTCATGTTTTTAATCACTAAGTTCCCTCCATCAAGTTCCCGAAGCCTGCAGCCACCAATTACTGAGTTAAGCAATGCAAACCTACATCCTAGACCCCAGAGCAGATTCCCCAGTGTTCCACGCAGTGGCCAAAACGTTCACCAGGTACCTGCACTGGCTTGTACTGGGACTATCAAGCACTGCAGGCTGTAATTAATCAGGAGAGCAACACACACCGGACAGCCAGGAACGCCCCCCATGGTGGTGGTGGTGGTGGAAGTGACTTTTGCAGCGAGCGATGAGCCATTGCTCTAGCTCGGAGCACAGGGCTTCCTGCGGGCAGCAGTCATCTCACTGGGATGCCGAATAAAACAGACACTGAGAGCTGGCAGCTGCACGCGTTTTTCTCATCAGTATGTTTTAGATATCAGTATTAGCAGCATGGACATGAAAAACTACCCAGATCAGACACTTGTGATCATCAGTCCAAAGCGACTTTTAGTCTTATTCATCCCAGTGTCATTACCTTGCACGGCACCGATCTGATGCATGTATATATATATATACACACACCTGTGCAGATGTTTCAGCCCAGTCTTGTTTACCTTTGCTTACAGAAAGAAAGAGTCCATGAAACTCGCACTACATTTCTGCGAAAACATCCACCACCTGCAAAGGAGGAGTCCTTCTGGCACCTGCCCCGCTTGGAGAAGGTATGGAGCACTTAACTGAGCCCAGGGACACCTTCTAACCTTGCCCATGTGCCCTGATAACACCCGTAGCACACAATGAAGGTACACACAAGGCTCTTACCTCAGAGCTCCCTGAGACCAGACCATAAAATGCTCCCGCACTGGATGTATTCAAACATCAGCCCCTTTGGACTTCAAGGTGCGATGCTTTTTGCAGCCATAAGCCCTGGCAGGTAGGCAGCAGTCACCCAAATAAGGGCTTAATGACTTATTTTCTGACTTGTGTGCACTTCCATAAGCTTCAGCAGATAAGAAGCATCTCTGTCTCCCTGTTAGTACTGTGATGGCTTTTGTTCTCTGCTGGTAGTCCCACAACTGCCCTACGCAAACAGGACAGTCAAACCACAATGGCATTTTGGTAGCCTGCCATTTTTCAGCTCTCACCGTAACTAACTCAAACCACACCAGATGTTTCAAGAAGCATTTTCACCCCAAGAATTAGAGCTTTCCAGAAAGTCTGCACTCTTGATACCTCTTCTAAGCTACCTGATTGACAATATTCACCCCGAGACTGAGCAAAGAGTCTAGCCAGGTTACAGATGTGTGTGACACTTCCTTTAATTGATCCAAATAAGAGCCAAGGTGAAGATTTCTTGTTCTAGCAATGGGATCTAAACATCTCCCTGAATTCATCTGCTCATCCTGCCGTGCTCTAGGGTGCTTGTTTGAATTCTCTTAGCTTTGTTTGTGGTGTAAATTACAGGGAAACTTCAAGTGAAGAGCTAGGGGGCATTTTAGGAAGGAAGGGAAAAGAGCTGGGCAAGGGGAATGGAAAGGAGACACCAGAAAGTCTGAAAGCCCTGAAACCCTGCAGGGAGTTTACATGGCCAAAATCATATCTGGCATTGATAGATACCACTGCAAAGAGCCTCTCAGCCCTCCACCCCGGCCCTTGTTCTGACGGGGTTATTTTTTTTGCCATGCTGTTGATTTTTAACTGCAGTTTCAGTGACTTCCTGAAGCTAATTTACTTGTACAAGTTGGAGAGTTTCGACCAAGAAATGTGTTTTGCACCACCTTGATGTATTCCTCTTACGTCCTGTCTAAGACTGTCCGATTAGCATATGTCAGTAATCATTTATCCCCGCTGCCTGTCAGCACAGAGCTGCTGCTGCGGCTAGTGTCAGGGAAAGAACATGACCGATCGCTGTTAAACAGATTGTGTAAGTCACACGAGATACTGGGGCAAGCCTCCTCTTTAGAGCTCCTCTCACCCCAGACCTTTCCATCACTATTCATTTTTCAGCCTGTGTTTTTCTTCATGCTTTCCCTTTTGTTTCATCCATGACTGTGGTTGGGTTCCTCCCCCAGCCACAGCTCTCAAACCTCCGAGTCTTTACTTCTCTCTGCCTTTCCCTTTCCTCTCCTCTTCCATTCCTTCCCATGAGCAGCATCCAGGGGAGGAGGGACAGCTCATTTTGCAGAACCTCTGCAGATATTCTGTACTCCTCCTTTCTCATTACATTAACCTGGAATGTTTGCCTTGCTGCAGATCTAACAGGCACAGCCAATGTTAGAACTTGGATCGGGAAATTCGTTGCTCAGTTGAGTTTCAGTGCATGGTTTCCTCCATGGGAAAATACGTTCTCTTGAATGTCCATAAATGTTTATCCACTTAAAAGCAGTAACAACCCAAAGAAATTTGATGGTTCCCAAAGACCCTTGGTAGCCTTCAAACTGTGCTTTAACCATCTCTGTAAAGTTGGGTTCTATGTAGGTGGTGGTGGTATGTCTTGAAAGACAAACTGGCCTAACCCTTCAACCAAACCCAGACGTTCTGCGAGTCACTCTGTCAGTCCCTCCTTTACAAGAGTGACAACAGAGACCGGTGCTCCGAAGAGATGAGGGAGCTTGTTCTTGTGGTGTTTCTGTCCTCATGAAACATTTCTCAGGCTCGTCCATGGTGTTGGATAACTACTTTATGGCTTTTTTAAGACTCAATGGCCTGGGGAAGCCAGCCGTTAGCACTGACCACTGTAGGCTGTTTACCAAAACACTGTCATTAATCCCTAAAACACCCTCATCCTACTGCGCAAAAAGCAGTAGGAAAAGCAACCACAAAAATATCACTTTACAGAAAGTAAAGTGTTAGCAGACTCCAATCTGCAAATTATTTCAGCTTTCAGTGACATTGTACTGCTCTGGCCACTACGAAAGATGCTTGTGACCTGGGAACGACTTCAAACTCTGGGCAAGAATATTCAGAGACTCCATTGCTGTGACCACAGCCCCACTTTGGACTATTTTTCCACATGACCTGAGGCTGGTGCAAGGTGCAGGGGTGTGACATACTCTCAAGCCACTCATCGTCCTTGTCACTCAGTCGTCCCATCATCTGGCATAATGCCTTTCAGTCTGTCCTGCTCTGGGCCTGGGGAGAGGCACACAGAGCACCCAGGTGCCGAGGTGTTTGTAACCCAAAGCAGGGGGCAGCAGGAAGATGAGATTTTGTTCCTTTAGACCCATAAAAATCAACCTGGAGTATTTTTCTATTCCCATCCTGACCCCTTACAGAGAGCTGCAGAAACTGGCCATGGATGTCACTACTCATTCTTAAACTGGACTTTTCATTCGAGTCCCTGCAAGACTGACTCCTGGCACCATGCTAGAGGATGTGAGGGGAAAAGAAGAAAACAAAGGAGCTTTGCCCTCCCCACTAATTGCCTCTGCTTGCTCCCTGCATTGCCAGGGCTGTGTGACATTACATAGTCATTCAGTCAGTAAAGTATAGACAAATTGACTATATTTTCATTTGGATTTAGGTTTCAGCCCCACTGCTTTAGAATAATGGCCCACGCTATTAAGCTAACCGGGTGATTTACAGGCTCTCCCACACCGGGTGATCACTCCTGCTCTGTCTCGCTCTGAAGGACCAACCTGGCTTGTGGTCCCCTGGGCCCTCCAACTCCCCGAGACAAACAGATCGCAGGGAGCCAGTCATGTTCTGATGGGCAGTTCATTAGGGAAAGTTGCTGAATTGGAGGTCCTTGGGTTTTTTTGGTACAAAACCAAGCAGAAGTTAACGCCTTATTCACCTCAGCAAGATGCTTCTACTGCCCTCCTCTTCCTCAGTCACCCCCCAAGGCAAATGGCCTCTGCCTTGCTCTGCCTGCAGTGACGTAATTCCTGGGCTCGGGTTTTGCCAACGTAGCTGGAACTGTGCACCAAGACATCATTTATTTGTAGATGTGGGACTACATCCCTTGGGGACTGTACCTTAGGCACCCAGCATGGACATAAATAAATACTGCTACTGCCATGCTCATGGGATGCGTCCTGTCCCTGTGTCACTCATCACTAACATCATGCTGACCCAGGCAGAATGGCATCCCTGATGTCAACCAAACTCTGAAAAGGACATTGGTGACAAAATACTGCCTTCCCACAGCCTTGCCTGTGCCAGCCCAGCGTGAGGCTTCAGTCACAGTCCAAACCAGTAAGTCAACACTAGCCACTCTGCAATAGATCTCCAGGGCTCTATCAAGTCAGTCCAGAAGGATTCTGATAGCGACACCTCACGCAGCAGTGATGTAGGGCAGAATTCACCTGTGTGTCAAAATAGCTCCGTGCACCACGTGTCACTGACACACACCAGGGTGTTTCCTTTGCTCATTAGAGAATTCCAGCTGGCACAGACATTCAAGGTGGCTTTCCAGGGAGAATAGTCTTGTTTACTTGACCAAACAGGGGGAGGAAAGAAAATGCAGCAACTTTGGACAACACTTTTGTCAACACGCGCTGCCTTCCCGAGCAGATGAAACGAGCTGCGCTCGATGCGCGATATGAATAAGCGATAAGCAATTGACGAGCAAGTGTTCGGGTACCTTGGCAAAAGACTTAATTTGCAACCTGGCACAAAATCAAAGGCTCTGTCAACGGCTGAGCGGCTCTCCTGCGTATGCCTTGCGTTACCTGGGAAAGCTCTGTCAGGTAAATTTCCACTGAAAGTAATTAGAGGAATCCCCACTGTATAAACTTTGCAGCAAAATTCTGGGCTCCAGAATTTGATTCTCACCAGGGATCCGATATCTGCTCACAGCCTGATCCTTCGTCAGAATTAACAGTTGAGGTTTAACACATACACACAAAAATGTTCCGCATTTTTTTTTAATGCCTTACCTCTATTTTTGTCTAAAGAGCTGAACTGACAAGCACAGCTCATGTAATCTTGCAACTGTTGTCTTGTCAGAAAAGCCATAGATTCTACTTAAATAACCTAGGCTTGATGCACGCAGCGCGTGGTGGGCTGGCTTTTCAGGTACAGCATTTATCCTCCCAGGTTTGAGGGCAGCAAAACTTCATGAAGTTGGAGTGTTATAATACTTCTCTCCTGGAGCCTAAAGAGTGCTTAAAGAATAAAGCAATGAGTTCAAGAGCTTTTTGTCACCATGGTACCAGATCAAACCTCCCTTCAGCTGGGATTTTGGCTGACCAAAAAAAAACCCAAATAAATAAAAATCAGTGTCACCTGATGGCTGTTCAATGGCCCAAGTGACAAGAATTGGTGGGTTCCAGCCCAGCAGTGACAATCTTCAGTCTTCAGTTCTGACCTGCCTACAACAGGCACAAAGCAAAAAGAAAATACAACACCTTCAGGGTTCCAAATGGGCAGCAGAGACCCAGCTACCTTGGGCACGATCCCTGCGCATCTCCACTGGGACCACAGCAGATATGTCACATCCCACAGCACAGCCGTTCTGTGACTAAACACGGGCCACAGGCCCCAGTCACCATCACTACATTTTCTTGCAGATTATGCAGGTTTTCTTGTTTTGCCTGACAGCTGAAGCTTCCAGCAACACAATTGCTCAAATCGCCATGAAGCATTTCCGTGGTGCAGCCTTTCCCCGTATCCCTTTGCACGTGCCCTGCACACTTAACTTCTCCATCACAACCTAACTCTGCCCTCTGCCATGCTCAGCCCTTCCTCATGTCTGCTTCAGAGACATGGTAACCCATCGCTCCTCTGCCATTTTCACTGCTCTCCAACATCTGTACATTGACACAAAAGAACACCACCCCTCCCCGCGCAGCCTTATAGCCTGAGCCAACTCCAGGACAGGCTTCACCTACATCCAAGCACTGGTGTCCAAAGGCAGCACCAGCCACTGTTGGCAACCAATGGCCGTGCCTGTTATGGAGATGTTCACCTCTGAATAAACAAATACGGGGTGCTTTGCAGCAGAGCAAAACCACACACACTGTGTTGAGTTACAGGTGAGACCCTAATATTGATTTCAGGGCTACCTACTTTTTCATACACAAATCCACAGAAGTGCTTTTTAAGTGGACTTTGGGGTTTCATTCCTGGACCTATTCTGCCTTCTGCAGAGATGCTATTTACCAATAGACAATTTCATTTGAAATAAACCCCTTGCCTGGCATGAAAAGGGTCAGGATTCAAATCTCAAACTCACGAGGTCAGTGTGAGAGCTGCCGGCTCTGGTCTGACCCCAGGACATCTACCAAGGGGGGCACACGCTGGGTTACAGCTCCAGTGGGTTAATTCTCCTTTACTCACACTGTTGCCCAGACCAAGTGACCAGTGAACTCCAGCAAACATCTGCAGCCCTTATTTTCAGGATGCAAAAAAACACCCTCCCAAATCTCCATGGGGCATTAAATGCAGCAGCCAAAAATTGCTGAGCACTTTTTGAAACCTTCCTGGGTTTGAAGCAAATAAGGACCATTTAGCCGAGACTCCGTTGTCCTGTATTTCCCTACGTTCTTGGAATTAGAAAGGTGGGGAGAGAACAATCAACCCCATTCATTAAACTGGTTAAGCACGCGACCGCCAGGAAAAGCCACAGTATTTGTAACCCTAATAATCCAACACACACCTCCGAGCGCAGCTCATCTTGGACAGAATAACGTCTGTTTTAAAAATACCTGCCTCTCTCTAACTTGTCATGGCATTTGTTGACAACCCTATTGAAAGCCACTCTCAATGCAGCTGTGAAGGATCTTTCAGCACCTCTTTCTCTTTCCTAGACAGTTTTTGAAAGGGAGGGGAGGAAAAAAAAAAGCCATCAATACAGGGGGAAAAAGGCATCAGCAGCCAACATCGGCTGATGAAGCGCCTCACCTGGGCCCCCAGCGCACCGCCTCCAATTAAATCAAAATGGTTTGTTTTTAATGGTCTTTTACACTGACAAGTGGGCTATCATTCCAGGCCTAGAGAGCTGTCAGGGAGCCGAGGCAAATCCTCCGTTGATAATGCCCAATGCTTCCAATTAGGAGCCGAGGCCGCTCCTGGCGCACTAACGATTCCCCAGCCTCCCCCAAGGCCCCTTCGGCGCTGGCTGTTTCGTCTTCCCTCTTCCTCCGCCGCAAATTACTGACACAAAACGGAGGCGCCCCGGTGCCTCCTCACCACGCCGGGCCCCGGCCCTGTTGGATTTAATGAGGCGATGGAAGTTTTTGCGGATCTTTCGCTAAATTCTTTTCTTGTTTGACAGCTGCTTGAGTGTTGACCTTATAAAAGATTTAGTGTTTCTCATTATTTTCTGTCAAGCTTTACAAGTGATAGCTTCACGGAAATCATTTGCATCTCGATGTGCGCACGCGGTTTTTGCCCGTACGGGGATGCTCGGCGCGGCGTGCGTCAGTCTGTACACCCTACCCCTCTCCGTATTGTGTATTTTATTCCCTCCTCCCCCCTGAAAAAATCTGCAAACATGGCACTGTTGTTTTGTGTTGTTTGGGGAGGGGGGGGGGAACAGGAGAAGACTTAAAAGGCCCAGGATTTGTTAGATTCTTGTAAATGAGGGAGGTTTTTAAAAAGGAATAGAGATTGGTTTCCTGTAAAGAGAGCTCAAGAAAGTATTTTGTCACCCGCTAAAAGGATTCGATCAAATGGATGGATGGAAAAACTAGGCTGAGTCTAGGGGCAGCTTTGTTGTTAAAGTGAAAAATCGTACAAGGCTGGGAAGCTGCCTTTGCGCAGGCGGGCAGAGCCGGGCAGGCGCTGGGAGAGGAGCGGGTACGGCCGCATCTCCCTGCAGCCGAGCACGCGGGGACCCTTCCAGGGCAGGAGGAGAGCCCCCCCTTCCAGGGTGGGAAATTTACCTTTCCCCCCAGAAGCTAACCTTACTGACGACCCGAGGGTGCTCACGGTGCCCAGCAGCTATGGCACACACACCCCAGCACCCACCTCAACATCGACATGCCCAACACCAACAGCACCCACGAAACCCTGGTCAGTCCCTGGGGTGCACGCTCTGCTGCTGTCAGAGGAGCTCTGACAATCTGTATCCGCTCATTTCTGCTTTCCTTGTGCCCGCTTAGCCTTTCAGCATCTCACATGCCATTTCTTAGCCTTCCATTAACATACCCGCTTCTGCTTGCAACATGCATGTGGCTGTATTAACGCTTGACAAGTCATCATTTACAGTCCTCTGATTTAAAACATTATCATAACTGAGAAGCCCAAGTGAAAATAACCCCTGAAAACATATTCAAGTTTTAGGAGTGCTAAGTTTGTTTGTTTTTTTTAATTGCCCCTCTAATTCTTTGAAGCAAACACTGACATTACAACATCCCAGCTGCAAGTGTCCTACGGGTTTTACTTTGTCAATAACAAATGCAAAGAACAACAGGGAAACACTGCTTCTAATCAGCAGCTGAAAACCATTGCAGCTCCATCATCCTGCAGGGAAAACCACCCAGCTTGTGCCTACAAACCACATTCCTGTCCTGCTACAGCCAATGCTCCCCATCCACGATTCAGACAAAACCCTGGCATAGCAGCCCGTAACCACATCACAGTAATGGTAAAGATCATCAGCTGTCTCTAGAGGAAGTACCTTTGGGTTCATCATTTAAAATATGAATTAGAAGAATCAGAGATGAGGATTCATCACTGGCATTGACTTCTCAACACCAGTCTCTGTCATAATAAGACCTTTGACCCAAGGACACCCTTATCTTGACTCTAATTACTGGCTTGGGACTAATCCATACTTCTCAACTGTCCCTCATTATGAGAGGGTTTCTCATTTTTTAAAATAGCACTTGTCCCCTGTCCTACACCTGGTGCTTCCCACTTAACTCAAGCTGAGGGCAGAAGCTGGCATTCCTCACAACTTTTTCAAGGGCTCTGCTAATTTTAATTACTGCCAGTTGTGGCTCAGTGTGACATTTCTCACCTGAGAGCTTTGTACAAAGACTGGAGTGAATAAACTGCTGTTTCCTCCCCTGTGGCTTTAACCTAATCCTAGGCAGAAATTTCCTCCTGCCCAGTTCCCAGCGCTGGTGGGCAGGGAGCACGATGGGGAAGGCAGAGGCACATTCAGGAGAAGCAGATCAGTTGTCTTTACCTGCAGGGACTGGATTTTTCTAACAATCCCAGCTCTGAGGGGAAAAACGCCTGCATCTTTAATGGGAGGTTGAAGTTTGCCCAGCTGGGAATTGTCCCTGCCAGCTCCCAGGGGCTGCCCACCTACTTCAGCAGCCCTTGTTTGTGCCTCCCCCACCTTTCCCTCCCCGAGAGGGGTTATGTCACTGCCACTACTTGAGAGAAAGCAAAAACATCCTGAAAAAAACGTCTGAAGTTAGGCACTCAAATGCATATTTAAGTACCTGAACGCCTTCCTCTAGAGAGGGGGAATAGCTAAATACTCTTTGTTTGTCTTGATTAATGAGATCACTAGCAAGCTTTTCAGGGCAAAGACTGCTGTGTATTTTTACATATGCAAAATCTGACATCCAGCCAGCCTGAGCAAGGTGGGGGAAGCAGGAGGCGGCTCGGTACATCCACACAAGGCAGACGTATGGCACAAGGAATTGTGTCAGGGCAGGGAAAGCCTGTGGGCCCCCACAGTAAACCCACTCCGTACATGAAGACACTCATACATCTCAGTAATTCTGCATCTACTGTATAGGTTTGCCGCATGCAGCTGTGTGTAAACCCACCACTCATCTCAAAGGGCCCCTGGACCTTTCTCCCCCAGGTGATTTCCCCTTTGTTTATTTGTCATGGGCACTTGTTCACCCCCTCCCCACCTCAAAGGAGATTCCTGGGGAGAGGCTGCTCATGTGTTTGCTGGGCAGGTCATGCATGAGTCCCTGACCCTGATGGGGGCTTCCCTGGGAGCTCTGAGCCCCTCCTGGCCCCCTCAGTAAAGCCCACAAGTCCTGTGTTGTAGAAAACAAGTCATATTTATTTTGGGGTCCATCTTGAAGCATGCCAGCATTTGAAAACATCAGACAACCAACACACCATAGTAAAACTACAGGATCTTGTTACTGGAGCATTATAAGAATCTCCTGCAGTCAATCAGAAAATTAGTCCTCATTTTAAATGGGTTAAGCGTTTAACTTCAGCTGGAGCAACGTCTCCCAAACAGGTAAAAAACCTTGTGCAAATCTGCAGTCTCTTCCCTGTTTGTGCTACAACCTATTTTCTTTGGCCGGCTGCTTGCCCTAACCAATCGTCTATCTGCTCCTTTCCTTATAGGTTGGGCCTCATCTCAGTACTTTTCCAGACCGTGATACTCGTAAAAAGGCATTCAGTGCCTCCCATTGAGAAGTGCCTGCAAGACCCAGTCCTCGTCCCCAGAGCATCCACACAGTGAGACCACAGCACTGTGCTGGGCACCACAGCCCTTACACCAAGCAATAGCCATAGGCTCTCTTTCTGGTTTTAAAAAGTTATGCTAATGCAGATATAGCCAAATAAATCATGAATATGAGAGGAATGATTTTGTCTCAGCCTGGTCATTGCTTCATGTCAGATGCATAACACCTCACTCAGTCTGATGACCACAATTCTCACCATGCTCAAGGTAACAACGCTCACACCAGGGACAGGGCAGTGTTCACACCAGTACAGCCCCGCAGGGAGAGCAGGATAGTTGCCTTCACTGTCTTTTCTGAACAAATATATTAAATGCAACCATATCCCAGTCAATATCAAGTCTATAATATCTCGTAATCCATCAGTCCTTCTCTTTTCATTGCCAAAGAAACTTCCCATCACTGCCTGATTCAGCAAAGCCCTTGCCTGTGCGAAGGCATCCGAACACCTGTTTTAAGCACTCTGCCAATTGGGGGCCTCACGACAGAGTGATGTCTTCATTTGACGAGGGCCCCAGCCAGTTCCACACTCACCCTTGAACAGGTCCTGGTGCCCCTCAGGGCTGAGCCTCTCCAAGCAGTTGCTGAACAAACTCAAACTCCACCACCAACTCAACATCACAGCACCCAAACCCCAGCCTGGTCACCAACAGGTGACAGCAGAGGCTCAGACAGGTACCAACACATTTAAAATCCATCTCCTCCCAACAAGGCATTTCACCTTAAGAAAATACCACTTGGTAATAATGGCGATTGCTTTAATTGTGTGCTCTAAGATTGCTAGGGTAATAATTAATTACTTCTAAGTAGTCCAATTCTCACATCTACTGCTATATCTCAGATTGTAGCAAGTAATATTTAAGTCCAATGTTAGCTTTCAGTCTTTGTATTCACCACCCCATTGGCGCTCAGAGAGCTCAGGTGCGTTCACCCCAGGATGGCCTGGGCACCCCAGGGCCATGCTCCAGAGGGTGACATTCGCCATGCCGGGCAGCCCCAACTGCATGCCCAGCTCAGAAAGGAGCCGGTAATAAGCACTGCAGAGGGGGTGGATGTTTCCGCATGACTTTGTCCCACAGACCTCAGCACTGGCACCAGCCCAGTCCTCCTACCAGCAGCCAAGGGACATGAAGAAGCCATGCTGAGCCCAGCGCTTGTCCCCCACCTGATTTCCAGCCAAACTTTTAAACCCAAACCTCAAATAAGAGAGTCTTTCATAACGTTAAATTCCATTGCTCAAGACACAAGAACAAAGTAAACTGCAGGGGCAGCTTTTCTTACCTCTCCCAGGACAAGGAAGGCTCCACACCAGCTGCTCTGGCATTTCCAGCAGCCCCTCCTTAGGGGGAACTTGTGCCTCAACCTGCCCTTTATATAAGGACACAGCTGTAGCAAACTCCACCCTGCCCACACCTGAGCTGAGGGAGGAAAGAAATCACCCACTCCACACCAGGGATACCCTGGTATTTAGTTCCCTCTTTTTAATACAGGCCTCTAAATAAAACCCATCTGAAATAACTAGAGGATAACAGTTGGGTTTGCTGTGCTGGCAGAGGTGGATTGTAAAAAGGCACCTTTCCCACCTCCCCAGGGATGGAGAAAGCTGGCCCTTAAATGATTTGTCTTGCTAAAAATGACACCATTTACGAGTGTACAAGAAAGCCAGGCATGAGGTTTGTCCTGCTGCCCGGCAGGAGCCACATGCAGCTCTTGGTCCAGCCACAGCATCCATGCCGGCCTGCAGCAACTGCTCAGGTCCCTGGGCCGAGCACAGGGAACGAAGTGTCTCCAACGAGTCCCGCGTCCCTGGCAAAGGGCTGGCAAACGAGCAAAGTGTCAACCAAGCCCATGCAGACCTACTGATTCGGGACAGGTCCAAGAAGCCACCAAAGAGACCAGAAACCCAAAAAGCAATAGCCGAGTCAAACAAAGTGTGTTCAGGAGGAGACACCAGCCCGTGGGGCTTGTAGCCAACAGACCTGCCCCACTGCGCCCCGAAATCCTAGGCAGAGTCGCGCCGCAAATGGCC
>NW_009650103.1:623781-626050 GCF_000708025.1 Charadrius vociferus
CCTGCAGTGACACCCACTGGTAAAGGGGGTTTTAACGCTGCTGCAGGTTCCCCACCGCCGGGCCCCCGCTCCTCCCCGTCGCTGCGACCGCCGGCTGACTATCCCCCCCACACACACACACCTTTCTACCGTTCCCCCCCACCCCGAGCCGCCCTGCCCTTCTCTCTCTCATGAAGATACGTTCATTTCGTTACCGGAGCATCCCACCGAAGCCTGTCCCTGCTGAGCGTCCCTCTCCACACCTGCCTGGGCACGGCTTTTCCCAGCACACGGCTTGGGTTCAGAGAGAAATTCAGTACAACGGCCTCCGGGGATTTGTCTCCCTAAGCCAGACCCTTTCAGGATACTGGTCTATGCGCCACCAGCAGATATTTCTAGACTAACTCTTGCTACAGTCATTGCCACAGCCCAGCAGCTGGTCCACTCTGTCCCCTGGCCCAGCCGTGGAGGTAATGTCCCCCCAGCCCAGTCAGGGCTCTCCCCACGCCCCAAGCCTCCAGGAATGCTTGGGGTCAGCCCTGCCCTACGGCTAAACCTGCACTGGGCGACTGGTGCCGGGAGAGCCTGGCCCTGTCCATTGGTGAGTTGGGATGCATGGCAACTCCCAAAGCTGTCAGAGTCCTAGAGCCAACCCTGGGGTACAACTGGGGCTTGTGAGGAGGTGACTGGAAATGCAGCTGGTATCAGGAATCTCCTCGTCTGGTGCATGCCTGCGCATTTGTGAACAGAAACAGCCTAGGAAATGGGTTTTAAGGGCAGACGTCCAAAAAGAAGGCAGTGTATGCTGCTTGGTTGCCTGTACACAGGATTTCCTACCTGCATTGGGACCCACAGACAAATCATTTGGACGCCACTTGTCCAGGGTCCAGTGTTGTAGGGGGGCATCACATATGGGCAGAATGGGGCACATTTCTGCCTTGGGGCTCTAGTTCTGAAACAACAACAGCAACAACAAGAACAACAACAATAATAATAATAGCAATAACAATAATAATAATAACAATAATAACAATAAACCAATAAAACAATAACAACAATAACAATTTATTAAAGTCAGGCACACTGACATTAGAACATGAGTAGCATGTAGCTGCTGGGAGGTCCAAGTGTGGCCTAGGAATGACTGTCTCTGTCCCCAGGGCCTTGGCTGGGGATAGCAAAATATAGTATCTGCTGAGGGATGAGGTTTGGACCCCACACTCATACCTCCCCAAAATATTGCACAGCATCAGAGGGTCTGATCTGGAAACTGCCTTGTGATTGTTTGAAGGCAGGCAGTTTATTCAAGGGAAGGAAATTCAGCAGCAGACCCACCAGTCCAAACCTGTCCCTGCACGGCTGATCCAAATCCTGATTCCAGACCCACTCCCAATGCCAGCCCTGCTCCCTCTTCTGGTCCCAAATACAACCTCAGTGCTGGTCCTGGTTCCAGTGCTGATCTCCATTCCAAATAGGGTCTACTGGGTGGACAGGAAAGCTGCCAAACCCCAGGAGCCAACACAGTCATGCTGCAAAGAGCTGGGAAACCCCATCAGGGTGTCTACCCCATTTCTCACTGTTCCTGCACATCTGTAGCCAGGTGCAGCCCAAAGCGACACTTGGCCCAGCCCCGCCTGTGGAAGTGATGCTGTAAAACCAGCAGACCAGGAGCCTTCAGCCTGGTCCCCAGTCCCTGGCACTGGGGCAGCAACTCTGTGCTGGGAGGGAGACGGGGCCGAGCAGCAGCAGGGAGTCTTCACCCAAGGACAGGGAGGACCAGCACCAGGTGTGTTGCACCCCCGGGGTGGGGGCAGGCTGCGACCTGGACCGATGCTGATTTTGTCCCTGATCTTATCCTCCTCTAAGGCTCTTTTGTTCTGCTGCCCCGATCCCAGCCGGCCCCGAGCCTGCAGGGCCGAGGGCAGGAGGTGCTGGGGGCCCTGCCTGCGCCGCTGCCCGACAGCTGGCAGCCGGGCTTCCCCGGGGGGGGGCTCTCCCCTCCTCGATCGCCTCCAAGCTGCTGGCCAAGGGCGGCTTTGGAAGAGGGACAAGATGCAGCTGCCTGGTCGGGAAGGGGGAGAAGAGAGGAAATCGAGTATTTGAGAACTAATCAGCGACATCTCTTCAAAGTGGCGCAGCTTCACGCACCCGGGTGTGGACATTTTCCTCATCTCCGCGGCGAAGGGTCTACCCCCAGAAAAAGCCCCTAAATAAACCCCCGAGGAGGCAGGAGCCACTCTGACCGGGAGGAAGGGGGGAGTCCCGCGTCAGGCGGTCCCTCCGACGCGCG
>NW_009650103.1:627642-627945 GCF_000708025.1 Charadrius vociferus
GCGTGGAGGCGGCGGGGCCGCGGCCGGGCCTGGATGCGCATCTCCAGCCGGGACAGGTCTCGGCTCCCTCCCAGTCCCGGACCGTCACCTCCTCCTTCCTCATCAGAGACATCCTGGCCGACTGCAAGCCCCTGGCCGCCTGCGCGCCTTACTCCAGCACCAATGGACCTCAGGAGCCGGCGGGCAGGATCCCCACCAAACCCGGCGAGGACTTTAGGGAGAAAATGGAAAAAAACACCAGCAGCTCCTCCTCGGACTCGGAGTACAAAGGTAAGAGCCGCTCACCTCGCTGGGTTTTGCAAG
>NW_009650103.1:627995-628646 GCF_000708025.1 Charadrius vociferus
GTGCGGGGGCTTGGCCGCAAAGCCGCCGGCGGCCCCGAAGCCTCTCGGTGCGCCGGGAGCTCGCTGCGGAGAGGGCTCCGGTGATGGGGGGGTGGCGGCACAGGTCGCCCCCGAAATGAACGCGGGGGCGGCACCAACTTGGGAAAACTTGGGGATTCGGGGCTCCGTGGGGAAGGAGTGGAAGGAGTTGGGGCGATCGGTGCTTCCCCAAACGCGCCCGAGGAATCCGCCGGGCTGGTTTCCGCGGGGAAGATCCGGCTGCTTCGTTCCTACCCGCGGGGAAAGGGGGAAGAGGAGAACCGGGGGCGGATTTCTGCCTGGGAAAAAAAAAAAAGAAAAAGAAAAAAAAAAGAAACAGAAAAGGAAAAGGAAAAAAAATAAAAGAAAGAAAACAATGATAAAATAATTACGAATTTGTCGGGTATTTCCCCTGCTCTGGTGAGAAACGAACAAGAAAGTCGGACGGGTTTGATTCGATTTGTATTATTTATATTATTATTTTGGAGATGGTTTAAAAACGAGCACGGCAGCCAAGAAGCCCCGGGCCGCATCCCCGGCGCCGGCGGGGAGTAGGGCTGGATGCGGCGGCTGCTCGCCCCGGGCCGGGGGCTTCGGCCTCCCGGGCCCCTTCGCAGCCCCTTCCCGGCCTCC
>NW_009650103.1:630180-631031 GCF_000708025.1 Charadrius vociferus
CGCCCTGCCCGGTCCGGATCCGGCCCCTTCCCGGGCGGTGCCGGGGCTGCCGCTTTCCCCGGGCACCGGAGCCGGGTGTCCGCGTTTTAAGGCTCGTCCCCGGCTCGGGCTCTGTCTGCTCGGCCAGAGCCGGAATTTCTGGTTGAAGGGTTTCGCTCCCCGGTGGCTCAATTAACCGGATTATTGTCTTCCTACAGAGAGAAATCAGCTCGCGTTCGGCTACAGCCCTGTCCCTGCTAACCCCTGCCACCAGCAAATTTAACATAAACCCGCGTAAAAAAAAAAAAAAAACAAAAAAACAAACGCCGCCGATTTGTATAAACTGAGCCTTTTTGCTACATAATCTTCTCCAGGAGGATGGGGAAAGCGAGTACAAACAGGGGGTTTATTTCCCCCCCCGCCTTTTTTTTCATGCTCGGATATTTTCCGTCACTTGCTAGTATTTCGGGGAGTAAATTCCCGCGTTGCTCCGCCGGTGCGTATGTACCGACCGCGCTAAAGAACCGCCGCCAGCTCGTCTCATTAGGCATTTTTAGAGATAAATAACAGCAGGGGCAGGGGCTTGCGGAGCCCCTTCCCCAGGATTTCGTTGTGCGCCCTGGAGAGGGAGGTTTGTTCCGTGCCCGGGCAGCATCCCCGGGAGGACGGAGGCTTTTCCGAGGGGGGGGGAAGAAGCAGCACCACCCCGGCTACTTTCCCCTCCAAAAATGCGGGCTCACAATTTTCATTTTGCGTTGGTTTTGTTTTGGGTTTTAAAAAGAAAAAAAGAAAAAAGAAAAAAAAAAGCAAGCTTTGCTAAAATCAATCTACAGCTTAAAAACGTCATTTCTAAGATATCTCTCAGTCATTTA
>NW_009650103.1:631471-631919 GCF_000708025.1 Charadrius vociferus
CTCCGGCGTATGCCTCACGTGGGTTACCCCCCCCCTTTGAGGGTATTTCCCTTCCCTTCCTGCCCTGACCCGGCCTCTCTTCCTCCCTCTCGGCCCAGTGAAAGAAGAAGGGGACCGAGAGATCTCCAGCTCCCGGGACAGCCCCCCGGTGCGGCTGAAAAAGCCGCGCAAAGCCCGCACCGCCTTCACCGACCATCAGCTGGCCCAGCTGGAGCGCAGCTTCGAGAGGCAAAAATACCTGAGCGTGCAGGACAGGATGGAGCTGGCCGCCTCCCTCAACCTCACCGACACGCAGGTGAAAACGTGGTACCAGAACAGAAATTAAAAAAAGCACCGTTCCCTCCTGCCCACAGCGCCGGGGTCCCATCCTGCCCCTCTCCCCGGCCCCGCACCCCCAAACCGGGCAGGGCTTTTGCACCCCCCAGCCATCCCGTCCCTCCTGGCAGCA
>NW_009650103.1:635715-651512 GCF_000708025.1 Charadrius vociferus
TTAATTGTCCTTGTAGCCGTAGCAGATTCCTCCTCTTACATTAATGAAGTACAAGGCTTCGTTACACGTTTATAATTGCAATATTTAAATTTGCCATTTCACATCTGGAAGAAGCTGGAAACTCCTCTGTAACAGCGGGTCTGAGCCAGTGCTGTAATACAGTGAGAGGGTCCGGTGTGTGTTACAAGGATGGCAGGAGAGAGTGGGGCAGAGCCCTGAGGAAACCTCCCCTCCGGGAAGGGGGAATGGCCGTGCTGGGTCTGGCTGGGAAGGGAAGAGAGCAGAGGGGAAGCGAGAGCTGGAGCTGTCTCCTCCAGGGAGATCTCCAGAACGGCAAGCTTCAAAATAAATCAGTTTAGGGAAGACACCACAGGCTGTAGGCTCTCATCAGAGAACACCGCACTTGCCACATGAACAGCATCTTGTGCAGCCTCAGAAGCTGCTGAAGGACCAGCCTCACCTCCAGCGCGTGTGCGGGGACTGAGACGGGACTTTCCTCTGCAACAGCAGAACCCACCAGTGCTGGTCCTGCACCTACAGCAGACCCAGACCAGGCTGGAAGCGCTACTCATTTCCAGAGGCCAGTGCCAGGCGGGCATGATCCTGGCAAGTCCTCAGGGCTGGGACAGGCTGCGCTGGGTTGAAATTTGATGAAGCAGTAAAAATGGCAGAGTTGAGAAGGAGCACCAGTCCCATTAAGGAAACCTTTGGAGCATTGCAGTTCTGCTCCACCGATTTCTCCCGGGGTACAGAGACTCCAGCAGACAGGCTGCTGGTGGTTGGTTTCTATCGGCTCCAGGCTCTGGATCCAAGACAGACCAGTCAGTGCAGTGGGTTTGCCAGGACCAAACACAGTCCTGGCTCTCAAGCCCCTTCTGGGCTTTCACCCAGCTTGAGGGCCATCCTCCTCCCCTGCCGACACAGCTTTAACCAGGACCACCACCCTGGGAACAGGCAAAGAACGAAAGCTGCTCCTCTGAACATGACAACACACACAAATTCAATGAAATCATTAGAATTGTTTCTAGCTGAGATATTTTATGGTTTCATCTGAACACCAAAATTATGCCAGAATGGAAAGCCCAGCACAATCGGTGCTTTTCCTGTCCTCTCCCCGGGCTTACAGAGAAAATAAACTGTTGTAACCAGGGAAGTTCTGTTGCTTTCTATCCTGCTTAGTTATGGGTGCTTCTCGGTGGTGGGCTATCAGTGCTAAGGTGTCTTGTGTTTGACCTACACGCTGAAAGCGGGTGTTCAACTGTGACCCTTGTGCCAAGGTGACTTCCTCACTTTTTCCTATCCCAAAGCCTCAAAGTGTAAACTCAGAATGTTTCAGCTGCAGAGGAGAGGAGGATGTGGGCTCCTATCACCGCCAAAGGACACAGAGACGGAGGAGAGCTGAGAAAAGGCACAAGAGCACCTCCGGGGAGAGGCAGGACTCCAGGTGCGAGAGCAGGGAGTGGAGGAGCAGCAAGGAAGGCAAATCCAAACTGACTCCAGGTCTGACTCACAGGAAGCTTTATATAAAAGCTCCATCGTGATGCTATTCTCAGACCAAATGCAGAAAGCTCAAGCTGCAGGGCAGCAAGGCCCCTACCGTTCACCACAATTAAGGTAAGAAAACAAACACCTGCCCAAAGCCAACACCGGTGCAGCCAAATGAAGCTGCGGTTTCACCGAACGCTGCCAAGAGCCGATCTCCCCACCATTACGAGCTGTGGAAGCAGCCCCCACCCAGCCAAGACCCCTGCACCACACACCACATACCTCGGAGCAAGAGGGGACAAATTCAGGAGCAGTTCAGGGCAATGTCCACCTGCGCCATGCCAGGGCTGTGACCCTCAGCAGCTCCGCCAGCATTCGGGGGCTCAGTGGACCCGGGAGCACAACACCCCCAGTCCTGCTCCAAGGCAGGTACGACACTTGGTGAAGAGATGCTTTGAGTCGAGTACAAATTAACTCCAAACCTACCAGATTCTTCCCAAATTGAGCGATGCACAAGGATAAAGCCAGCTCAGAGCAGACCTAGAGCTTCCAAAGTGTAAATAAGGGCAGAATTTGATTAAAAGCCTTCAAGTTTATTAAGAGCAAACTTGGCTTAGCTTCAGGTGTGCGTGCATTTCTTTGAACACTTGCTCTTAACAACCTCCTCTTCTTTTCCCTAATCACACAAGTAATCCAGAGCTATCTGCTAAAAGATGCTGAAGCTGAACAAAAAAGGCATTCTAGCTTTTTTTTTTTTAAATCATGTTATTCATCATAACTGCTTGCAATGCTACATGGCCAGCTAATACAGACAGCAATGAGATTTCCCAGCGTCTCTCACTGATGTGCTGTTGGCCTTTATTCCTATTATTATGAATTTGCCAATAGCCCCTATTAATTCATACGTGACAGTCAGCCAGGAAAAGGTCATATATTTTCCCCTCATGCACAAGATCATTTCTTCCCAAACTTACACTCTCTGCATCACTCAGTCTGAGTCATTTTCATCCTCAGGGGTTTCTTTTCTGTTTAAGTTGACATTTGCCTTAAACCTGATTGCTCTTCCAAACAGTAATCATAACAAAATCAGGTGGGCTTTGTTGTTATTTTATCTTAATCTAATAAATGTTAGTACCTTCATTCTCTCTGCAAAAACATGGTTAATTTTGTACTGGAGCCTTTTTAACATCTTTCCTAAGTGTTCAAAAGAGTATTGCAGTAAAATCAGCACGTTTGGTAATTGCCTGGGAGGAAAAAAAAAAATCATTTTGGTTCTCAAAAGTTAAAGTCACTTCAGAAATTAAATACTTTTGGGCTGATTGCTTCCCTCCTACAGTCCTTAGTATGACTCACTATAGCCCAAAGTCGGTGCCCTCAATGCTGTATTCACAAAGCGGGTATAATTTTCATCTGGTTATACCCCTTTTCCAGTACTTTTTCCCTTCTGGCACCTGAAATTGCCACCGGATTTGAGCACTTTCTGGTCCTGCGTTAAACAACACGCCTGGCTCGGGTCACGGGTGGGCTGCTCTTCCTCATCTCTTTCCTTGAGGAAGGCACACACAGGTAGCGGAAAGTTGTGTTTTGGCATGGTTTTACACTGTTTTCAAATGTGTACTGCTGGCGTTTGCCTTACAGGAGCTGCTGGAAGCAGCACAGTGCGGAAGACGGGGAGAGGGAGGTGGGTGCTCACCTGTAGGTCCTGCGGGAGTTCGTCAGTCTCCCGCCGGCCTTGGGGAGCAGCCGCTCTCCCCCAGGCAGCCCCCGCGCCTCGCCAGCTCAAACGGGAGTTTTGTCACAGCCTTCACTAGAGCTCGGGTTCCATTTCACTCACGCTGGGCAATAGCGAACGAGTGGTCGGCCCATTTGGGGCCATGCCGCATCCCTTTTCTCAGCAGTCCCAATTCTGTGATGATAAACAAGAAAAAACGTCAAACGGGAAAAGCAAGAAGTGAAATCCATCAGCTCGGACATACTCCAAAAAGGCCTGGCCAAAGCAGGGAGAACCCCGACAGCCAGGTTATACCCGCAAGTGTTAGCAAGAGCCTGCAAAGGCTTTAACGTTCAGAGAGGTGAGACATTTCATACATACTCTGCGTCACATAATTAGGTATGACAATATGCTGCAGGCAAGGAGAAGTTTGGAGATTGCTGGATTCCACACCGGCTCCTTCCCCCGGTGACAACGTTTGTTCCCAAACTTAGGAGTTTTGACACGAAGTTTTGTGCCCATGAGCTCTGCCCCAAAGGGACCATGTGTCATTACACTGAAGAGCTCTCCACAATCCTACCACCTGCGCCGAACTTGGGGAGGCTCCTTCCAGGTGGCAGTATCTGACTAACGATCAGTGTCCAGGGACAGACCTTGCCCCAGCACACAAAGGACAGGAGGGAAGGTGGAAGCAACGTGGCTGCGTTACCTGAGACAGGAGCAAAGTGTCCCCCTGTATGATGACAGGGGAAATGGCAGCCTCCTTTCAAATGTGCTCCTGGAACACCTCCTCTGCCACTACTGTTTATCTGGTTAAAAATAAGCAAGCAAGCAGATTGTGGAGTGTTTCTACAGGTCTTTTAAACAGGAAAGCATCTCCTGTCTGAGTATACTTGTCTCACTTTCATGTTACAAAGACATCACATTTCTCTGAAAATCATATTCAACCGTTTTTATTTTTCTTGTAAAAACCATGTTAGAAACGCGGTGCATCTTCAGGAAGCCACATTTAATTGCAGCAGTGCAACAGGACACGCCTGGATTTGATTCCATTTGGACCTATGGAATGAGGGGGAGGAGGCCAAGATCCCCAAGATCCCTCCCATATTTGCCTGATAAATTGAAACGCTCCTCAGTTGATTTGGCAGGTCACCCCGACCCCCGGCTGAGGCGCTCAAGCAGGTTGTGCAGCCAATGACTGGAAGGTCCCGGCTTATGTTGGAATCTGCTGGTTGCCAGGTTTTCTCTGTTTTTTCTTCTTCTTGACCTTGGATACACCAGTGTCCATCCCACTGGAATATTCAGATCGCAAGATCTCAGCAAGGCGACGTTTGCCGTGGGTCTTCTTGAGAAGGTCAGACCTGGGCAGAGGGAAGAGAAGAGGAATTAGATTTCCTTCTCTCTGAAACGCTGCTAGGTGGGTTACTCACTTTACAGCTGTGGGAAGTGACATTTGCGCATTAGCAGAAGAACAGCTTCCTTTTCTTGAGGCTTGATTTGAAATTCTGTCTCATGCAAAATTAGATATTGTTGTGACAGGTTTTCACAAAGGTGGCAAAATATCATGCCGTTTTTAAAAGCAAGCCTTTGTTCTGTACAAATGCTCTTGCAGGGGTGGCGGGGAGAAGGAGGGAAGGTTGTGCGCTGAAGGCTGATGAATTAGGTGACACAGCAGTTTGAAAATTATAATAATAATAAAAAAAACCCTAACAGGCTTAAGACACTAAACAATGGAAACATTTTATAAACAGAGCTTAAATCCAGAGCTTGAAAACACGAAAACCCCAAACAAACAAGCAAAAATAAAATAATGTCAGGAGCCTAAACCCAAGAGGCTCTTTTCTTGCAGTGTCCTGCAGACATCACATGCACCTTACAGCCTCCCTCTCCAGAGACCAGCTTTTGCAAAGGTAGCTGCATTCTGCCCAGGCACTAAACTCCAACATGGATCTCCCTGCAGCCCTAAACTGCCAGCTATAAATATAAAACCCCACTCAGCATTTTTCCACCGCAAGTTCTGCCACTGTCCCGCTCTGTGACCTTGGGCAAATGTCATCCTCATTGCTGCTATCACCCTCGCTTACCTGTTCAAACTGCAATCTCTTGGGTGCAGGACCCGCCGTTCCCTACCATGTTCCCATGGTCCTGGGCACGACGGGGTATCCACAGCTATTGGTGGCTGCACATCCCACTCTTTTCTTCATTATAAAGACCAGTAGCAGGTCTCAAAAATTTCCAGAGAAGTGACTAGACATCTGTCTGTCCCTCTAAATATGACGAGGGAATTGAACAGAAGCCCCACGTTCATGCCAGCGTGCTTTTACGACAATACATGGACCTCAGCAGTCCTAAAGGTCACAGCCTTGTAGCACTGCCTCTCATGGTTCCTTCAGGTGCCCAGAACTGTGTTGGGGATCACAGCAGAAGGAAGCAACAGACCAATCCATTCATTAGGCCAAACACACAAAGAAGGGAAGGGAAGCAAGCTCTTGGCTGTCTGGGGTATTTGCTTGCCCCCTTTTCCACAGTTTGTTTTCCATCCCTGTGTAGGTTTCACGGCTAGAGTGCGTTTGGAAGGATGGAACAGAATGATAAGAAGGATGGTGTGATGATTACCACTGAAAGACAATTTGTCCTAGGAGAGAAAGCCTGGAAGACACAGGCAAGACAACTTTGCTACCTTCGGTGTAGTCTCCATTCTCACACTAATTAAACATTCACGCTCTGTGTTGGCAGAAGGGTTAGAGACTGGACATACCGGAGAAGTCAGATACACAGCCACCACCCGGTTTGAACCTGCAGAAACTAAGGGAAAAAGACAGAATCAACTTGAAAGTGACTGTACCGCTAACGAAGCAAATGTGCTGCTGATAAAGCCGTACCTCCACGGCAGACAGGCCTTGTCAAACTGCCTTCCTGAACACACAAGCCACAGCAGCACGGAGCGATGCTTGAGGGTGCACACACAGTGCCAAGCCAAGGTGTGCCCACAACCAGCCCAGCTCTGCTGCAAAAACTTTGTACTGCAGCTGTACCCTCTGCTCAGCCCCCTCCATCACTTGATAAAGTTTCTCTTTGACACTTTCAGTGTGTCTCCAAGCATCTACTACAGTAATTCGAGGGTTACCAAGCAACAGATCAGTTTACTTAACAACACGGAACTATCTGCTGCAAAAGGACAAGTAATCCACCAGTAGCTGCTGGGCTGAGTTTCAGCTCAGCAGGGAGGTTGTCCAATGCTTTATTATCAATCAGGTGAAATCACTGCCCAATTAGTAAATCAATACCCCTTGCTGTGGTGATCAGCTGTACAGAGAAAAGCAAGGATGCAGGGAAAAGGGAGGTTTCTTCCTTTAACCAGGGTGACAAAAATCAATGGAGCTGTGCTGTGGAACCTGTGCTGATCACTGAGAGAAGAAAAGCAGCTGTCAAGGCCCTGTTTAACCACGAGATGGAAGAGCCACAGGCAACAGCAACAGTTTGCAGTAACAGCACACCAGGAAAAGTGCTGGTGTGCTGTCAGGATGGTCAGGATCCCTGGCCAGATCTTGGTTCCTGTTGTAAACCTGTAAATTCCCCTCTCTGCTCAACTGGTGAAAGTCTCTGGGGCTCTGCCAGAGCAGTCACAATAACATGGTAAGGAAAGGTGCCCTGTGGCAATGAGACAAAGCCCAGGAGAAACAGAGCGAGACCTTGATACTCACTCTCTGAGCATCCTTGGGCAAGGTATTTAATCTCTTTGGCCTATGTGTCCATTCTCCCACCTCATAACCCAGGATGACTGCGTTTTCCCTGTTGCCAAAGGCTGGTGTGATGTTAATTTAAGAGAGCTGTGTGGTGATACTGGCTACTGTGGCAAAAAGCTTCACAGAAAGGCTGTAAATGTAAGACGCGTTTGCAACACAGACAGAACCTGTGTTCCCATCACCGGATAAACACATGGATTGTCAGCATCTCCTTCTGTGATCTCATGTCTAGATATCACGCTGTATTGAGCCCTAATGAGAACACATCATGTTGATAACGGGCAGAGAAATCCCCAGCCCTTTAAATCCCTCCCTCCAAACACAACCGTCAGTCTTAGGGCGGGGAACTACAAAACAGTGCAGCTACGGGGAACTTGCAGGGGAAAAAAGATTCACTAATGACTGACCCATCCCGATGTGCTATAGTGCCAAGATTTCAGCAGGGCTTAAAGGAGAAAGGAATGTTCAAACAGATGAGAAAACAGAGACTTTTATTAGCTGGGGGAAAATGAGACAGGAATAGAGAAGTCATAACTCAGAAAATGAAACAGCCCCAACACACGAGTTAGGATGAACCTGTCCCTGAACAGAAGCTATTTGACTTCTCCGTGTTACTGTCCAGCACACTGGGTGTTGAGTGCTGTCACATATTGGATGCACCACTGGACTACTACTCTTTTATGCTAGATACGGGGTATCAGGACTCCCATAAGAGACAGATGGGAATTGGTAAGTAGTCAGAGGAGCCAGCAGAGATAAGTTAGCACCACCTTCTAACTTCAAGTGGGGGACACATCATCCCTTCATTTGCAAGGCTTAACCCTAGACCCAACTGCTGCTTTGGGCTTTATGTTCCAGGTACAGGGCAAAAATCATATAACCCTGAGCCCTAGCTAATCACCTCATTATCAAGGGGAGAGAAAGGTGCTTTGCACAGTGAGGAAGGGAAGGCACAGAGCCCAGTAACTGCTTGGCATGGTCTGAGAAAGCTCCTCTCCTCCTCATGGAGACATAACCAGGAATAAAGGACCCAGGTTTTACAGCTACCTGTGCACATCTGTAATTAAGTTGCAACCTCACAAAAGCTGGTACCAAAAGCCTCAGCAGAGACAACAAGGAAACGGAGGAACTGTCCCCAGATGACTCTGTTACGCCCTGAAAGGCCAGGACCAGGCCAGAGACAAACTTTCAAAGGCAAAAAAAGCTCTGCCCTCCTCCAGAAAACTTGAACGATTTTATTCACTCTTTAAACTTGTGAATTTTGCTAAACACATCACTGAATGATGAAAAGGCAGAGGAGGAACACCTGGAAGAAACAAGAGAGAAAGTGTCCAGTGAAGGAAAGAGAATACAATCCTTCTTTCCTCTGCTTTAGTTTCCTTCTGCCTCTGTCTGCAGACCCTTCCCAGTGTGCTGCTCCCCTTCCCCATCCCACTTGGGAGCTGCAGTGGTCTGCAGGGGTGCTGGTGCTGCCCAACCCTCCACCTCAGAGGAAATCTGAATGATTTGGACCAGTCTCCTTTTCTAGTCCCTCGACTATCAACTCTGCTTTGCTCAAGCGTATCAGAAAAGGTTCAAGGCAAGTCGTTGTCACATCATAAAAAAAACCCCCAAACAAAACACAACCCCAGACAGGTGAATGCTGTATAGATGATTTGCCTGAAATCCTCTCTGTTGTTTCCAGCTCTGTCTTCTGCTCTGCCACATGATACTAACGCACCAAAGAAGTCCCTCCTAGTTTACGTGCAACACACCTTCAACACACCCAGTTTGTGACTTCCACACACCTTGGGTGATTAATGGCTTTGCGAGCTCTGAAGACACCATCTGCCAAATCCCACAATCAATAGCAACAAGATGGTAGAGTAACAGAGACGATACTATGGAAAAAAAACCCCAAGACCAGTATACTGAACTAAGCTTTGAGGATGTTCAACATAGCTGAGATCCTGTGGACAGCTCCAAGGCACAAACGGAAGAGAAAGAAAAATACCCACAAACTGTTCTGTTTCTATATAACATCCCATTCATCTCTCACGTGTTGATCAAGTTTCACCAGCCGATTTAGTCAGATTGAATTTATTACAATATGCAAACCATTACCCTGGATGCGGAGACTCTCAAACATTCAGGTGTAAAAGGTCCAAGTGACAAAAGTAAGAAAAGGAATGAGTATCTGACACCATTTCATTTTCATTTCAAAATTCTAATACGTATGTTTCATTGACACATCTGCTTCACTAGAGAACTGAATCACAAGCTGATCTGCAAGCCAAACACTCCTATGTGCCAGAGTAGTGGGACATATACATGCATGGCTTCTTGGACACCATTTGATGGCTCAGCTAGTCTTTTCATCTAAATAGTGAGCGAGCTTGTTCTTAGGGATGTCTCCTTCAACTTGGTTGGTACTGCTATCTGTTTCTTTGTCTTGAGCTGTGTAAAATGCTGGTGCAATGCAGTGCAGCAAGTGCAGTGACCTTTAACCAACTCACAGCATCTGCAGCAACCAAAGGCTCCCAAATTGCTCCAGCTGAGGAAGAAGTAGTATAAAGTTCTGACGCACAGTCCCAGAACTCATGGTGTGTCTTTGGAGGAGACAGGAGTAGGCTGTTTCATTTATCAGAAAACATTTCAACATGGATCACACCATCAATCTGCCTGACAGCATCTCCAACAGCTCTTTGAAACTGTGCCAGTAACAGAGCTGGGTTACCTCTGGGCCAAGGCTGCTGCAACACCTGCTTTTTCTACTTATAGCATTGGATGAACCATCTGCAGCCAACGCAACCCTGTTTGGGTTGGGTTTGTGGTGTTGTTTTTTGCAGAGTGGGGGCAAGAAATTCATCAGCAATCCTACGCTGCTCTCGACAAGTCAACAGATGGCCTAGGTACTCTGTTATCAGCCGACGCAAACACTAGCTTGAGAAGATCAAGGAAAATTATTACCCAGTCAGACTGAGCATCAAGCGCTGTTCAGTACAGTTGGAGCAGAGCAGTCTTCATGCAGAGAGATGCTGAACAGTAAAGCCCAACTTACACCTACTGAAGTCAACTGTATTTCAGCTACACAGAAAGAGACAAAAGCCCATAGCTTCACTTTTGCTACCATCCCTTGGTCTTCATCCTATGGAGAAAGGATGAAAGCACCACTGGGGGGCTGGGAACCTCCCAGGATTCTTGCTTCTGTCAGGCTCTTTCCCAGCCTAAGGACAGAATATATTTCAATTAGAGAGAACTGATCATTTTTTGGTGCGTACCAAACAGCACAGAGGTTTTCCAGCTTCATGTGCAAGCGCTATTAGCTCTCTCCAAGATGGAGCAAAGGCTCTGTGCTGTGGCTGCGGTGGAACAGGACAGTAACAAAGGGCATTGCTGTGTGCAGGTAACAATCAGATGGATTTTACAATTATAAAACTTTAATTTCATAACAGGACTTTTTTATAACACCATGATGTAGTAAGCAAGACTCATCTATGTCCCTGAACTGCCTTCATGAAGAGTGATGGCAATGTCTCCTTTCACAGCAGCCATGTCTCTTACCCTAATTTTTGGATCCGTTTGCACTCCAGTGCATGAATCCATGCCCTTACCTGAACTCCAGTCTGGCTTCCTAGAGCAGACTGCCCAAAACAAGTGAAATTCCTAGTGGGCAGAATTCCAAACTTGCATTTTGACTAATTAAGTGATATTAGGAAAGCTGTAAATGGCATGCAAAAACTGGCAGGCAAACTGCTTTTAATGATTAGACAATTGCTGTGCAGAGAGACCCAGCTGCAGCCTTGATTCTCAAGCCCTGTCAATAGAAGCATTAGTCTTTCCAAAATTGTCAATGCCAAGATGTTCAAAAGTGGAATCAAGCATACGAGGCAGGAGAGAAGGTAAAAGGCTCCTAGCTTTCACCCAAAGGAGACTGCTGCCCTAGCCGTACAAAGGAGGACACGCAGGGTTACAAGGTATATTTCCCAGCAGGAGTCTAATTCTATCTGACCACTAAATGCTGAAGAATGAATTAGAACAATAATCTTGCAGCCAAAACCTTAAGGGCATGATGATATCCATATTCAGAGCAATAGCAGTGTAATAATGATGTAAATCAATCCCCTCAAACAGAAGCACTCTGGACATCTTTTCTTGATCCCATTTTAGTTAGGAGTTGGACTTAAATTCTGAAGCATGTGGGGATTATCACCTTGATTTTTACAGTCATTTTTTGCACATGCTGTAGCAACTATGAATATACATATACGTATATGTAAATTCAATCTTTCTGAGCATTTCTGGCATCAGAGACATCCTGTAGCAATGAGTTCCACAGAATCTATTGAACTTAAAGATTTATCTCTTTCTTTGTAATGGCATGAATTCACAAACAAGGCAAATAAAGTTGCAACTCCTCGTTACAGCGAAACCCTTTGGGGACATACACCAGTCTTCCAGAGTTCAAAAGGAGAAAACAGACCATCCGTCACCACAGAATCCCATAAAACCCCACTGATCCAAAATGCAAAAGATTGAGTAGCGCAGGGATGCTTGGTGGAATGGCAATAGGTCGTTGGCATCTGCATTGTGAAAGAGTCAAAAGACACGTCTATCTGGCATGTCAGCTACTTCCTCTGCATGCTGCTTCTCTGCAGTGAACGAAAGACAGTTAATCCCTCAACAGAAGAGGGATCGGCTTCCTTGCATCTACCCTTCAGTAAAAGCATGAGCCCAGACACTTACTAAGCTGATGTACTGTAACTTAATATACAGTATCTGGTTCATGTGCTCATCTCTTACCTAAATACAACATTTCAACTTTCAAAAAAAATCATGAGCAATTATTTTCCCATCTTCAGATCGGGTTTTGCAAGAACCACTACAGCTAAGGGGACAGTTTGGTTTACACAAAGAGGTTTAAAAAAATACATGAAACTTTTACAGGCGCGTTCAGGAGGAGAGGGCTGCTTCTACATTTCAGCACCGAACCATCACACACCTGGCTGCCAAGTCTTCCTCTCTCACCTTCCCCAAGCAGGCTCTCTAAGGAGGTGCTAAGCACAAAGGAGACCGCAAAAGAAATGAAAACTTTTTATTGTCCTATTAAGGAAACATTTAATGATTGCCTTTACCCCACTTTCAACCTGGACTGCCTGTTCTTTATTCTCCGGGCAGGTGCTGAGAGATGAGGCTTTAGTGAGCAGACTGATTAAAAACAAGTATCGGATGTTTGGAGACAATGTGTAATACGACAACCAACACTCATGGTATCATGTGAGAAATATAATTAAAAAGATTGCTCTGTGACTACGCCGTTATAATTTCAAGCTTTGCATTTTACAATTAAAAGCCATTTGTCTTCTAAATGGCAGGCTAAATTCTGCTTTCTGCTTTGTCAGTGTGAAATCAAAAGCACTACCTTGAATTTATGCTAGTGGATACTGAATTTAAATCTATGTTCACTTTCTCTACACTATTCTATAAATACTAATGTATCTTCTCTCTCCATTTTTTTTTTTAAGCACACACAGAGAAAGTTGAACAGAAACAAGTTTCACAGGCAAGAACAATTGTTGCATGTCACAACTTTGGCTATTTCTGCAGGGTCTTAACTTTCCAGATGCTCCCGCATTTAAAATCTGGAGCTTGAGCCGTGACGAACCTGTGCAAAGTCTGCCCACTTTCCCTGAGCTCCAATTATACGATCCACGTGCAAATGAGCTTTCAAATCACTCTCAGACCATTTGTTCTAACACCTCCACCTCCCCCAACCCCACGCATCCTGTGCATAAACTACCTACTGTATCTTGAGCTTGTCTGTACTATAATAGGATGAAGACTTGGGGAGGAGGAACGCCGTCTAAAAGAGGTGCGTAACAAGAGAAAAAGTAGCTCTAACAGAGTAGCGACATCATAGGAACAGAGAGAGGCATTGTTGCAGGCCAAGTAATCCTGTGACACGCTACTGTCAGTCATAGCTTGATGCCCTGCTGGGCCAGCAAGACATCAAAGCCCACCCCATACCATCTTACATGCTCTTTATCAGCTAATCAGGCTATTCTTCCTGAAATAAAGCTCTGTTAAATCCCCTGCTCACAGGGGCATTCCCATCCTGTTGCCCATCTGCTGGTGAGGGTCAGCTGAAGCAGGAGGCAGATCAGTAGCCCGTCCCTGGTGGCTTCTCAAAGCAGGACAATGCTGTCTCCAACTTTTTATTTTAAAATCCCTTCCCCTTGCTCCCCCCCCAAGATATGTACATGTGCAAGAGATGTCACCAGCCCAGGAACAATTATGTGGATTAGTGCTTTAATTGCACAGCTAAAGTTTGCTAATGGAGTCTGCAGCAACAATTACATGGAAAAAGTCACAACTGGTAGTGATAAAAGAAAAAAGAATTCCCTCCTTTGAATTATTGCAGTGATTTTACAGGCAAGCCAGAAGTTCATATTCTGCTGTTGTGCTGGGGAAGACATCGAGCCCTTAACGTTGCAGTCTCAAAAGGGAGGATTATCTGTCCTGTGGAAGCAACTCCAAGTAGCTAGGATTGGACATACTGAACACCTTCAGCTCCATTTCAAGCAGAGGAGAGGATTTGGGGCTCTGCTGCTCCAGAAGCATCAGGGAGTCTCAGATTCCTTACCCAGGAAAGGAGAACCCAGGAACAGCCCTGTCCACACACCAGAGGGGACAGAGCTGTAACTCTAGGTTTGCTCCCAGACTTTCCTGGGATAAATCCCACACAGAAATGTTTTTGTCAGAATTATTTAAATCTACAGGCAGCAGAGCACACGTTTGTAGAGGGTTCATTCCTATCAACAGATCTGCCTTTTGATTTGGGCTTGTACTTATATAACTGTAGTCGATCATTTAATTAATAACAAAAAATATACTGCAGTCCTCCCCTTTCCCTCAGGTACTAAGGTAATGTCTTCTTCGGGAGAAGAATAAGTAGTCCAAGCTGCAGCTGACCATTCTGAGAGGATGGACATATCCTCAGATTTGCCATTTCCCATGGCAAATGTGACAGCCAGGAAACTGCTGGTGGGACTGCAGGAGAAAGCCTACAAAAGACTGTCTGTCTAGTGTAGAAAGGGTGATAAAAAAGGCCAGATGAGGCCACAGAGGGTCTTTAAAGACAGTAAGACACATACTTTGCTCCCAACGCAGTTATAAAATCAAAGAGAGGGTGATGTCAAAAAAGACACATCAGGAAGATTATTTCTGTGCAGCAGATTGGAACAGGTACAAGAAAGGAGAGAAGAACTGGTGTTTCTCAAGGCCAGGGAGGAAGAGACTATCTTGTGAGACAACTCAGCACTCATACAGCCTTGCTTATAATGAACAGGACGGTGAACTTCAAATTTGAGAAGCAAAAATGTTAATTTCTCTATTTCCTCAATGCTTTTATCATCCCATGCCATACACCAACAGCAAGTACTTATGAGCACAGCTGTATCTGTGAGAGCCTTTCCCTAGACAGGGATGAGGACAAAGAGTTGCTTCTGCAGTTGATCCTGAGCCAGGGATCATAGTTCTCTGCAACTGGAAGTGGGGATGTGAATGGAAAAAATCCTGCAGCTTCTACTATGGAGGTGCTGGGCCATGACAACAGGACTGTTGCCAGAGCTCTAGCAACCAAGAGCTATGCGAAGAAGAGAACCACTCTAATACATGGGAAGGCTCATGCTTTGCTCTGGAACACTGCCTGTACTCTTCCTTACCCTTCAAGGTAGCTCTGGAGTGAAGTCTAAATAAATAAAAATCAGGCTGCTTCTGTTCATAAGACTCATTGGAGCTGGTGTTTTCAAGTGCTTAGAAAATGAAAAAGCTGCAGCAAAACCCAGGCTAACCTGTGTCAGTGCACCGCCACACTTGGCAGCTTCCTTCAAAAAAGAGTATCTTTATCAGGAGTAAAACTACCAAGTGAACTGCTTGTTTGTTTTTGTTTTGTTTTGCTTTAATGGAGTTCCCACTCAAATGTTCAACGAAGTTGGTTTAATAAGTGTAATTTTTAGGCTCTCTAAAGCCATTGGAAAAAGGGGAATGAAACAACAGCTGAGAGAGCAATGCAACCTAAGCCAATGGCTCAACATGATTTAGCCTCTCAGGAACAATCACACGTGACCTGCCCATGGCAGGGTGGTTTGACTAGATGATCTCTGAAAGTCCCTTCCAACCCAAACCATTCTATGATTTCTGGAGGAAGAACAAGAACCTTGAGGAGCAAAGCACAACATAGCTTGTCATGTGGCATTCCTCGGCTCAAAAACATCAAGCTGGCCTACCTTTTTGGTCTTGGTTTGGTCTTCTTCTTTGAGCCAGCAGTTGGAAGAGCAGTCAGGTTCTGGGGAGCATCTCTTAGGCCAAAGCTCTTCGCCACATGACCCAGGTGGAGAGATTTGATGTGGAAGATGTGCTTCAGGTTCCTGGGATATGTGGTATAGGCACAAAGGAAAGACTGCAGTGCTGAGGGGGAGAAAAAAAAAAAAAACCAAAAGAAAAAAAGTGAATTCTGTTTGCTACTGCATTTTTATATATATATATACTTAAAGATTCAGCTGTTCCAGCTGAAAGGACATTGGTCTTGTCCTTTGGGACACCTTCCGGTCAGCAGCTGGTAGAAAAGGTTGGTATGTTAAAAATCTGTGAAGGTTGTATAGTACTAGTACAATCCTGAAAGGAGAAGGTAGGTGGTGGTGAAGTGTTAGGGAGTGAAACAAAGCTACATTAAGTTGCATTAGGTTTGCCTCTTGGAAGGATGCCCCTTCTGCCAGAAAGGGTGATGTTTGTAGCACATCTCACCAGACTCATTGACAAACGGTGGCAGGCAGAGGGAGAGAGGGAATAGAGATACGGGGATGAAGAGAGGGAAA
>NW_009650103.1:651553-690358 GCF_000708025.1 Charadrius vociferus
AGAAGTGTGGAGGTGGCATAGGAAGACTCTCCCAGCAGTCCATGCATTTTTTTTTTTTTTCACCAGTTACTAGCTAGTCCCTTATAAGTATCTGAGAGCCAGGTGGATTTCCTGACTCATCACCACCCTGAGAACAGAGCTCACTTTCTCAAAAGGGAAAAATAATAGAATTGCATGCAAATTTCCCTTCACATCTTTATATTCCTGTAATGCCCTTCCCTCAGGGCTCATTGCTCTAAAGACGATCATCCACTAATATGAACAGTACCACTGCTCCTCCATATACCCAGAACGTTAACTACACTCGGGCTGTCCTCTCTGCTACGGGGAATAGAGGGACTTTTAGTAAGGAAACTCCACAGCTCAGAAAACGCCTCCCTTCAATCCCCTGCTGCTCCTCTGCTTGCTAAACCTCCTGTGCCTCCCCAGCCCTGACTCCAACCACCACCTACATTTTTCTCTCCCCCTCAGCCCCAGTCAGCAGCAAGCTCTGAACTCTAACCTCTCCTGCCCTTGCCTGTTGAGCCACCGGACCAGCAAGTTTGCCCACAGCTTATGTCTAATCTCTTGGCAGCAGCCGGAGATTGGAGTTTATGAACAGTAATAAAAATGTCATTTTAGCAGATCAGCTCCTGGAAGGACCCAGGGAATCCATCAAAGCTCTGTTTACTGAGTAAAGCGAACTCCTTTTCCCAATCGATGAGAAGAAAAGATTGAGTTTTTTGCACCTTCTTCCCAATTTCACAATGCTACTCTTTTAGAGGCATCTGAACATCAAGAGACCTGTATTTTCCCAAAAAAGAGAATGCTAAATTCCAAATACCCCATCTCAGTGTCTCATCTGAAGGCCATGCCTCTGAGGGCTTATAAACCACCTCAAATGCTCTCAGAAACCCTTTTCTGCTGCTTTTTTTCATAAAGTTATTGGTCAAATTCACCTGCTATGAGAAGGTATAACTCTTCAAAAGGAACAATATGAACTTGCTCCCGCTACGAATTTGGTCCCGTTGGAGCTAATATAGCCGCCTTTCCCGCAGCATTTGAAATGGCTGATACTAAAGATCTGTTATTATGAAGGCTCAGCTCACCTTCCACAGTTCTTCAGATAGGAAAGGCTGCTGGTACTAACTCCGCAGATCAGAGTTGGAGAATCAGAGTGTCAAAGGCCTCCCTCTTCCCAAAGTCCTGACAGACAACTGCCAGATCCAGTCCTGAGTCAGAGCACACAAAACCAGGGAGAGCTGTAAGACTCTAACCCAAAGCTGAACTAACAGCCCTGCCGTACTAGCTGGTCAAAACCTCAGCTCATGCAAATGTCTTACCTCTAGAGGGGCTCAGAGATGCTAACGTTCATTATAGCACCCATGAGATTTAAATGAAGACCTTTGTGGGTGAGATTCTTTTTTAAAATCTTTACTATCAGGTCTTTAGACCTCTCAGTGTTGCCAGAGTCATGTCTTCCAGCTTTTCTGTGCAATTATGGTGGCCAGATATAAAAGAATTTCAACTTTAAAAAAGCTTTTCCTAAATTTGTGATCAAAGAGATAAGAGTTTTAACGAAAACAACTCAAGACGACTGGTAACAGTGTTGGTCGGGCCATAATTCATGTAAACTGTACCTCATCTTAACGTCACAGGAGCGAGCTGCCTGAGCTGTTACAGTTTACGCCACACCAATGTGAGTCTAAGGCAACGTATACTGGCCTGGGGTGAGGATTCAGACTTGCACTCAGGTAAGAGCGGGGATTTAGACTGGCCCTTTGTACCTGTGCATCCCCACTTTTCTATAGGAAATGTAAGTGTGGAAAGTCAAAGGATAAACAAAAAGAGTGCTACGTATGATGGAGCTTAGATAGGTCGGTTTGTTGTTTTTTTAAACAGGGGACAAGAGGGTAATGAGATATGAAAGTGAGACAGGTGACATAACCTGTTCACCATGCTCTCAGCTGGCAGCCAGTTCCCACCACTTGCCCCTGAGCGCAACCTCAGCCGCACGGCTGCATAAACCAGTGGAGGCACTTTGCCAGCGTACAGAGCATGTGGGAACAGGAAGGAAGAACACACCAAAACCGCCACGGATCCAAGCGTCATGCCACAGCAGTGAGCTCCTGTAATTCTGCTGCCCCTCTCGACACATGGATGCTGAGGACAGAAAGGATGAGGCACAATGCGCAACTACTGGCTATAGGAGCGTGTAGATTTAGATTAGACATTAGGAAGAAATTCTTTCCTGTGAGGGTGGTGAGGCAGGTTGCCCAGAGAAGTTGTGGCTGCCCCATCCCTGGAGGTGTTCAAGGCCAGGTTGGACGGGGCTTGGAGCAACCTGGGCTGGTGGGAGGTGTCCCTGCCCAGGGCAGGGGGTGGAACTGGATGATCTTTAAGGTCCCTTCCAACCTAAACCATTCTATGATAAAATGGTGAAACGCACAGGAGAAAAGCAGGGTTTGCTTCCTTACACTTTCTGTAACCCCAGTGGCATGAAAGATCAGAGTCTCCTGAGCTCTACCTGTCCCCACAGCTCCAAAACGGAGTACTTATCACCATATAATCCTTTGGACGAGAGTCCTCCATTTCCCAGAAGGGGCTCTACGCTTCAAGAGATTGGTCCTTCAGGTAGCAGGGCCCAGCCATACCCCTCCTCCCACTCATCTCACCACTGATCAGTCAATCAAGTTTGAAGGGCAGCACCTTCACTGAACCATTTGATTTGAGTTTGGAAAACAGGGAACCAAGAGGCAGAAGGGGTGAGTGGGCAGGGAGCCACTTGCCTTTTGAAAGCGGGCTGCAGTCAAAACACTGCTTATTAACATTGACTAGGTCAGAAAATGGGGAAAAAGAGAAAAAGAGAGAGAAACAAATGCATCTCTGGCACAGTTTCCAATTGATTGTCTGCCATGAAAGCAAAAGCCAGCTGCCGTGTTAATTATTCATGATGCTTGGCGCAGAGGGGAGGAAGAGGGGGCTTATGGAAGCCACTCAGCAGTGGAAAATTTGCATATGTAGATAGCAGAGTAGGAAAAAGAGGTGGAGTGCTCCTCTACGAGATAAATGGGATGCACGACATTTCAGCATTTCCTGATATATTTTCTGTACTACTTGTCTCTGGCTAAAAAAGTTATTAGTGCTGAGGTCAGCAACAAGTGCGTGTGGTGTGTGTGTGCAGAGACACACGCTGTAAAGAGAGAGACCACAGAGGTTTTCTAAGTGTGACCAGAGCCATTCAGTCATTCTCCCTGTCACAGTCATTTCAGGTTAGAAGTTCGCATGGGGTATACGGAATCCCGGGGGAGTAACAGGAAGCTCATCCATGCAGAATCGAGCATTTGATCATATTAGTCACATGCTTTGAGACTGTGGACTTAAAAGTGCAGCTATAAAAGTAATTATACCCATCGAGTAGCACAATACACTTGAAAATGGGTGCAAGCAAGCCGCTTGTGTAGCAAGCCTCTAACACCTTCACTATAGGAGAAAGGTATTTTGAAACCTTGAGGAAAAAAGAAAAAACAGCACTGCAAGTGTCAGAAGGGGGGGTGAAAACCAGTACAGTGACATGTAGTGGTGGGGAGTAGAGCAAAGAGTGAAATGGTAGGATTTCAAATACCTTTCCCATCAATATGGCCATGCATCATTAAAAGCACGCAGAATAATTTGGGGTAAGCAGGTAGTTACCGTACGAGCTCTAGTGGTTCTGCTATGTCATCATCTAAAAGTTAGTACAACACTCAGAAAAAAACAGCACCTTTCAGCTCTTTTAACAATCACTTCTCATGATTCCAAACAATTTTAATGCTGAACTTAACTTTCACCTTGAGAACAGCCTTCCCTTATCCAGTTTTTATGATGACATTGTACAGCTCAAAGGCCAGTTTCCCCATTTGGTTTTGGGCCCCTTAGTATGTGATTTATATAGTTTAGTACATATGGTACACCTGTACCACACTGGTATGCATACGCATACAGTGGGTATACATAATGGTAAACAGAAATGATGTAGACCATTAAAATTCATCTCAGAACCCCTCTCATCCAAACCTAACTGGAAACACCGGAGAACTGAAACTAACAGGACTTCTACGCAGGCTTAGACAGCAGGACTTGACTCAGATCAAAGTGACAAATGAGGTGAAAAAGCAAATGATCAGGAAGGGATATGTGGGAAGAGAAGATTCAAAAAAAGGGAAAAGGCTCTAGTCCTATGTAGCATGAGCAAGAGTGATTTAGTCTCTTGCATAAAGAGTTTGCATTTTTTGGACTTCTCTCAATATTTAATAACCAAATTCCAAGTAATTGTGAAGGACCTTTGAGGCCTGACTTCCCGCATTGCCCTTACAACAGCTCTTCAGTTTTCAGGTGCACCCAGATCAGCCTTACTGGACAACAGAACAGTACGCAGAAGAGGGGTGCCTAAGCTGCATCACCTTTCCGGCTCCTCTCAGGAGATTGCTTAGTGTTTATTTTTCTACCACGTCCCTGGCAAGTTTTTCATCTTTCCCCCAAACCCACCTTCCTTTGGATTTTCCAAACTGAGAAGAAGGGAAGAGTTTCTTGTACTGCTCAGTGACAACTGCTGAGCATCCTGCTCGGTAAAGATGGGAAATCAAATCCCAGATTTGCATCTAGCTACGCTTATTATTAAATCCATCCCAGTTTTTCTTCTTCCTGCCTTTTTGAGTAGTTGCCCTCTCTCTCATTTCTCTCCCACCCCACACAACAACCTCCAGTCTAAGACCCCTTCCTGTTAAGAGTTGCTCCCGAGGCATCCTGTCTTACAGGCTTCAAATTCATCCCTGGTGTAAACTGAAAGCATCCAATGGGTATTGCACCAGGATGTGGTTAAGCAGGTCACCCATGACCTTCCCAGTATAACACACATAATCTATTCGCTCATGCGATTGGGTCAGAGCCCTCAGATGTGAATCCTATCAAAAGCCAAGATTAAACCTCATTTGCACGTAATATGGGAATGCAAGAAATTAACATTTAATATCATCACAAAGCCTTCTGGGCCCATCTCAACCCCCTGCAGAGCCCAACGGCCCCAAAATGTTTCTTCCAGACCTGTTCCCTGAAGCTCTCCCCCAGAAGAAAACCTTGGCAGCTTCTATGAGTCCTTCTGGAATAAACTGAAAAGAAATGCACTGACCTTTCTTTGCCCACTGGACAGTCCCCTCGCTGGAGTGAACGTAATTTTCAAATTTTGTCTGCAAGACCGTGGCCCGCTCCCGGACTTCCTGAGGGTCTGCGCCACAGGATTTCTACAAGGGCGGTGGGAGGATTAGAGGAAAGAGAGAATTTGAGTCAGGAATAATGAAGCAGTTTACAATAGATTTAATAACAGTAAAATCACACAGTAACCACCCAGGGGCCAACAAAGGTAATCCTCTCAATATTACTAGAGAAAAAAAATACAGATAAAGATGTTAAAGTCAAAGCAGCCTGTGAGTGCTGCGTGGTGAGGAGAGCAAATCAGTTTTAATTTTGTGTTTTCTAACATCTATCACATATCTTTTTCCCTTTCTTCTCCTCCCCACCCCCAGATTCAACAGGCCAGATACCACTGTTTATTTCTCTTGGAGTTATTTGGAATAGCCCCCCCAGACTCTGCACTAACAGTTTTAGATTGATGTTGCAAGCTTCCCTCGTGCAGTTCACCAAAACACCTGGTCTGTTCTAGGCACTTATGGGGCAGGAGATCTACATTCAGCCCCAGCTCCAGAGAACAGTTCGAATTCAGTGCCTGTGAACAAGGCCAACTAAATGAGCTTCTCACTATTGATGCCTACATGAAGTTTTCTCACTGTCAACAAGTCATACTTAACTGCAACTGCCATCATGAGTTTCCATCAGAATAAGACAAGTCCCTTCCATCAAAGACATGGCAGATGAAACTTCTTTAGACCAAAGGGCAACTTTGCGTGTGCTCAAGCTTTCCCAGGATCAGACTGCAGGATGCAGTTCAGGAAATGGAAAGCAAACATTCCCGGGAGCAAGCTGTTGCTGGGATGAGAAAAGAGGCTGTCTGTCTCTCTAAAGTACCCGGGCAGAGAAAGGAAATGTGGACCAGAAAACAAGGGAATTTTTGATGGAAAGTTGACAGCAAAGGGCAAAGCCAAGCATCCATGGATGTGAACCTCTCCCAGGAAAGGACCAGAGTTCTCAAAAGCTACTTAGACAGGAACCAGCATCCAAGTCTAAGAGTGCCAGATCCAAGGCAGTAACTTGATCTGGTCAACTCCCTCATCTGACTAGGGCTGACTGCAAACAAACATCCAGTTCCCATGACTCTGTACCAGGCTTGTGCCAAGGCAACAGTCCTGTTGTTCCTCCCTGGTAGATTTGCATGCCAATGCTGCACAACCCTCCTTCCCCCGAAGCTGCAAGCATCACCTCTGCACTGCTGCCAGTCCAGGGGAACCATATCACACTGACACCGCAAACCCCGGCCATCGTGGAGGCCAGGCAATGCTGCTGGCACCCTACACAAAATGTTTTGCTGACCCAAATCTGCCACTCTACAGCCTAACAGCGAATCTGCCCAGAGACAGATGTGGAATACAGTCTAAATTCCCTGCACAGTGCCCTCTTTTGAACTCAGGATCCCACAGCTTCCAGCCACTAGATTATTCTCCAGCAAAGCAGGTATTGGGACAAGAATTCCTGCTCACTCACCGCCTGGACTGACTGCCCATCTGCATCTCCAGCAAAGACAACAGTGGGTATTTTAAGGCTGCGTGATGAGGAGTCTCCCAGATTTCTGGTCTCGGCTATCCGTCTCCCAATCCACTCGAGAAAGACTCACAACACAGCCTGTTTCACAGCCGCCTTTTACTTTGACTTAACGTGCACCTATTAATCAGCTGAGACAGTCTCCAGTCGAGGGGCCTCTGTAAAGGTTTAATAAACTACAAGTGGAGCTGCCTCCCTGAAGTGGACACTCGTCGCTGTGACTAACAAGTTTCCATTGACGTGAAACATAAAACTTTCTCCCCCCGCCTGCTCCTCCTAGCCCCCATCACTTTTCTTTTGTTAAGCCTCCTGGCAGCACAAAGTGTCACCTTCCCAGCGTTTTTAATATGAATGTGAAATTAGTGAGGTTTGCCCTTTCCCCTGGCGGACAGAATCCTCTGTTATTAAAAAGTAAAGCACTTTAATAATGAAAACTTTTTCTCTTTTTCCTGTGTTTTAACTGTTTAAAATTAATGAGAAGGGCATAACGGTTGTCAAAGCGATATTGAAAGCCGGGTAGCCAGGACCGAATAAGCACGAAAATCCCTCCAGAGTGTTAAATAAACAGTGCTTCAGCCCCCTCTGAATCCCTCTGTTGGTTATTGTATACATTCTGTAACAGCACTCAGAATAGATCTGAGCACCGGGGAGGCAGAAAGGTTTCAGAATTCCAATAAAGGCCTCAAATTAAAGACAGCCTGGTGCGAATTCCAGGAGAAAATTAAAGAGACCTCAAGCTTAAGTGACAGGTGACTTGCTTCTGTGTCACAACTGTCAGGGGATTTAGTGATAATATGGCAATATATTACAAAGGACTTTTCTTATTCCCCCCTTTAGGTTTCAAAATGAGGCATCTCTTCTTCCTGGTGCTGGGGGAAAAAAAAAAAAGTAAGACAAAAATGAGGGATAAAAAACTAGGTGCATAATTTCCAAAGTGTGAGGTCAGTCCAAGAGAAATAAATGAAAAAAAGCAAATGGCAGGAAACATAATGTACTCGGAAAACAGCTTCTCCCCTCCTCCCATCTCCACCTTGTCTTTTATCCCCTTCAGCCCCTTGAGACAGATCTCATTTTAAAATTGCCCCCTAATGGGCATGAAAAAAAAATATCTGTGTTTGATTTCTGCCTTCCAGAGAGGCTCATCTTAAAAAAATAAAATAAAAATCTAAATTTAAAACTGACTCAGAGCCAAACTGTGAAAATAAAACCTGCACATCATGTGAGTGTCTGGACAGATCAAATAAAACAGTGCCACTGGAAGCGTCTCGGAAGCCATCCTGTATGCTCTACTCACATAAGCAAGCTTTAATCTTGCTCGTATCCTGGTTTGGATGAACAGGACAATTAATTTGAGACCTTACACATTTTTCCAAGACCCAAAAGATAAAAGCCTACCCCAGAGGTTTGCTTGATCTACTCTCCATCTAGATGAATTTGTTACATCTGTTAAGTAAGAAGCGTTATTGCCATTATAGAGAAATAGTGGCACAGGAGAAATTTTTCCACCTTGTCTTTGCTTAGAGTAAGGGCCTGTTCTGACAGATCCCTGACCACGAGCATAATGACTGTGATCAATAACAATATCTATAAGCTAAAAGAAGAAATAGGCCTTGTTACAATGTTGTTTAACCAGTTCAAGACATCAGGGGGACTCCTCCAACCACCAACGACACCAGGAAAAGACATTCAGAAGAAAGAAACTTTTGATTATAAAGACTGCAGCTTTTAGGTTTGAGAGGATGGGATAAGCCCTGAAAGCCTCTGATTTCATTAAGAGAATATGTTAATGGGAGAAGGGATTGAAACACAATAAAACTAGACTGAGGTAGAAAAGTTCTTTCTTAAAACAGTACCAAAAAAAAAAAAAGGAAAGAAAGAAAAAAAGCCAAAAACCCAGGCTGTAACATCTCCTGCTTCCATTATACTTCAAAACAAAATGAAGGATTTTGTTTTAATAACAACTTTTTACTAACCTCCACACACCTCCTCTAGAACTCACCAAGTCCCCCTGCCCCCCTCCATAAAAGTTGAAAGATCAAATTTATTCTCTTTGTAGGCAGGTGAACATTCACACACCCAGACATAGCCACATATATATTTTATACACCTAAATATAAAATATACATTTTACAGGCACTTCAGCTTGCTCCCTGGCTGCACACAGAAGCCCAAAAAATACATGTTCCAACGTGGTACTTATAATGGACTTCAGTTGAGGCAATGAGAACCGAAGAGCTTTATAATGAGGTTCCTGTGTGCACGACTATAATATATACATGACTCAATGCACGGAGAGCTGATAAGCAAAGCGAACGCTCGAACAGCAACATCACAAACGGATCAGGTTCAGCTCCTCATAACAAGTCCTCAATCACTCTCTGTCCTATGCAACGTCCCACTGCATTCCCAGCTTATTTGTCGTACCATCTATTAAATACTGTAAGTTTGCCGTAAAGAGATTAATCCTCCTGAAAACTTGGAAACGTGCCCCTGCAGTTTCGGAGAACGCAGTGCAGACCACTCATAGAGCCTCTGATGGCAATAAAACACAGAGCTAACAAACAGAATGAATCCTTGATTGCATTTAATGTATTTTTCAAGTAATTCCTGAAGAAGCCTGTTTGATACCGACAGAACTACTGTAATTTCATCCCCATTAAATTATATGGAGTTTTTTCCATAAAGAGAAACTCTATTTCTCAGTCTCAGTCCTTTCAGATTCTGAGTCACACAAAAATAGGTTATTCTGTATTTATAAGTCCCTGCAGCAGATTCAGACCATCCTACAGCCAGAGTAGATATATCTCAGTTCCAGTGAAGTCAACAGCAAAATCCCATTCGCTTTGATGGCAGAGGGAAGAGAGGAATTCAATCCCACCTTTGACTGCAAGTGAAAGGAACCAGCTCCTTCTGCACATGTACTCAGGCACAGCACCCGGCATGGCAGGGCATGGCAGGCAGCGCTGCCAAGCAGAAACCAGAGTAATAGCTACTTTCAAATATGGTTTGTTTTTTTTTTTTTTTTTTTGAAGGAAAGGGATAAAGACAGAAAAGGAGTACTTAGAATATTCTGCGCTTAAATGTGTAGAGTATTTTACAGTTTGAAAGCATGGTAGAAGTACCCATCTGATCAGTCCTGGTAGCAAATAGGCTCGTTAGCTTTGTATTGCTGTGCCAAAGGCGAGGATACAAAGGCACCGAGATGTTTAGCTGAGAATTTTCAAAATGTATCAACAATTTTGAACCTCTTCAAGTACCGGGCTCTGACATTCAACAACATTCAGCAGGCATTTTCTCCTGCCACTTTGCAAAAGCCAAATCACAATTTCCTAGAAAAAATATGTTCTTTTTTTTCCCCACTTTCCATGAAATAACATTTGTCCTCAAGACCAGAACAGATAACGTTCTCTCCCACATCAGCAACAAATTTAAAGTGCAATTTCCACATAAATGTGATTGTTGAAAAACTGTCCAAAGGAAACCCAAAGTTAGACCTGCCTATAAGCACATTCAGGAGAAAAGGAAAGTATTTATACGCAGAAGAGCTATTTAAAATAATTTCAGCATTAAAAAAGCACAATTAGAGTTGTACATATTTGCTGAACAAGTTAAGAAGCACAATTAGAGTTGTACATATTTGCTGAACAAGTTAAGAGGTCATATCCTAGGCATGTTCCAGACATTTAAAATAGGCATTACAGGCTGATTTCAGCGAAAAGCTGCAGTGGTGGGAAAGAGCTTTAAATAGAGCTGTATCTCAGATGAGCCACAGATCTGGCTTTCTGTGAAATATAGGGCATGTAGGAAAACTGAACATCTTTCAAAAGCATGTTTACCAAGAACACCACAGTTAGTAGCAGTCATTCACAGGAAGCGAGAAGGCTCATACATGATATAACAGAAAGAACGAGCAGGCAAAACAGCAACAAGAGGGGGGAAAAAAAAGCATGCTGCATCATGCTTGACGCATTCTTGACTTCCATTCAAAATGAGGGTTCTTGGAGGATTTAATTTGCCAGAATGCGGAAACACCCAAGACATCAATTGTAAATGACTGAATCCTGTGAATTAGCAACTTGAAGGCAGACCCGAAGCTTGCCGAAGTCAATGAAAAGGTGCCTGTCAACCCAGTGAGCTTTGTTTTAGGCTCCACGTAAATACAGATAATAAAAACCCTCATATGTAACACACCACCAAATACATTTTCCTTATTTCTTCAGAGATGTTTTGTGTCGTTTGTGATCTCCAACAGTATTTTAGTGCAGAAAAGCCAAGGAGAACAGAACATTGTTGGGGAAAAAATCCAAAGCTTTCGAAGCCAGAAACATTTACTGTCTGTTACAAAAATATTTGCTGAAGAGTTCGAAGCGACTGCTTTCTGGGGACAACAGTTTAAAGATTGGACAATTGTGATATAAGGCAGTTCTATAATTGTTTGCACTGCCTGACATCATGGATATACCAACCCTCATATTGTAAAGATAAAAGCTAAGGGAGGAATACTTATGTTTAGCTGGTAAATGAAAATTGGTGTAATTCCAAATCAGCAGAGTAACTCACCTTGCTTCTTGGTCTGTGCAGCTTGAAGCGATCATCTTTCATCAGGCTAGATAATACCTTCTCCATCTTTATCTCTGAAACACTGAAGCAACAAAGACAAAAAAAATCACCATTTCTCCTACTTTTCAGATATAGAATGTAATGAACCACAGGCTGATAACGGACAGCAGAAAGATTGAGATTTACAAATTCAACTTAAGAATTTATCCCTGAAATAGATGAGACCTTATCCCAGACACTCACTCAGTAACCCTAAAAGTGTAACTACCACAAAATCTTGACCCCAGCTGAACTGGTGCTTTCACTGGAACACAGACACGTTTTACCCACAATCTCGTCACCATTACAAGTCACCACCACACACCCCAATTCTAACAGAGCATCAAAATAAGTGAGGGTGGACTTTCAGTTCACTGAAAGTCTCCTTGTTTCTCAACCAGAGAAACTGATTAAAGAAAAATGTTAGGCCTTTAATTAAATTTCTGTTGTTTTCATAATTTTTCTTTCCTTGCATTGAGAAGCCCCAAGACAATTGGGAACCATTTGGTTACATTTTCCACTAGAAGAAACTCAACAGTTGAAGCAGCTTATAACATTCATGCTTCTTGTAGATTTACTTCATGACTAGAAACAACGGGATCTGTAACCTCCACTTTGAACCCACAGGGTGCGAAACACGTTATTGTACGTTAGATGCCATGGGCAAGGAGCAGGTGTCTGCCTTCGGCTGCTTGTGCAAGTGTGAGAAAGAGACTGAGACATACACATACGGGCTAGAAAGATGTGCTCCACTCACTCTGCTTTCTCCTACATCTTGTCTCCCCCCCAGTTTAACTTTCAGATTTTCTGGAATGAGAGACACTGCTCAACCCTCATTCAAAGGAACAAACTGCTTTGACGCTTACACACATTTTTTCCACCCAACTCCCAAAACTAAAGACCTAAAACTGAAGTGTGAAGACACAGCTCCTTCCTCTCATAGTGACTGAAGCCTGGAGGGTAACAACAGGACCACAGGGAACTTTTCCGATCAAGCCAACTCTCCTGCAGCTTCCTTCCCTCTGGTCGCATCATTGCTCCTTCCCACAGGATCTTACATCATTCCAGCTTCTTGCTACGTTGCTTGGGTCAAACCTCAGAGACACACTTCCTGATGGACACACTCACCCTCCAATCTATTTATAGCTTCAAAAGCCACCTCTGACACCAAAAACATGGCTTGATTTCCTTCCCTGTTCTGAGAACTCACCTTCCCTCTCATTTGAAGTATAAAGCCAAAGCCCTGCCCATTAGGGACCCCATAGCATTTTTTTTAAATACAGTAAAGTCAGTCAGCTGTCCTTAGCCAGGCTTCACGCTGGGCATTTATTTTCATATTCCTCCTGTAGATTCAGCCAGATGATTTATTTTCCTGTCCTGCTTGCAAGACACTGCTGGGTACTGTTACGGCCCAGATACTGGAAATGCTTCCGAACCTGCTTCATTTTAAAGTGAGTGGTCCTACTTAGAGGTGCATTTACAGGAAACTAGAAATTCTTCCTCCTCTTCAACACTGTCTTACGGGGCACATGCACACCAGGTGACACAATACAGGAACAGCTGTGCAGCTCCAGGCCATTAATCCTGCATCCAAACTGGGTCCCATTTCCAAGGGAATTACTCAGATGATAAAAGGTGAAGTTCGTGGGCCCAAATTTTCAGCAATGGGCAAAGGTCATCTTTAGAAAAGAGATTCTTTTCCTTTTTATACCAGAATAAATCATAAATACTGCATGGAAGCCAAGGAGTTCATTTGAGGTTATATCAGTCTAAGGAAGAGAGAAATGTTGGGGGTCCAACAGTTCTGACTCCTGAATCTCAGATGGTCAGAAAGATGTATGTGGTTTCTGAAGAAAGCATTGCTGATATTCTTCAATTTGTAAAGTATAAAAAGAAATTATAACAAGGACACCCCCCTTCTCTTCACTCAAAGATCTCTAAACGCCTGGTTAGGAGGAAGGGATGACTCTGCCATACTGTGCAACAGGATACCTGTTCCCCAGATCGCCTGTTCCCCAGTCCTTCCCAGTTAAAACGACAAATACCTTGACATTTGCAATCTGCCATTTCAACCTCAGCCAGCTCACCACCATAACATAAGGAAAGGAAAAGAGATGGTCCAAAGAAATAGCCATCCAGCCTGGAAGGTACAGGCCAGCGTGGCCATAAGATATTCTATATGGGAGACAAGTCCCACCACCGTGCAGCTGGGACTCCTGATGTAGCAGATTCCTCTGCAGAGGATGCAGAGAAAAAGGCGGGGGAGTGATGGGGGAGAAAGGGAAACGGAGAATAAAAAGACAACTGAGGGTTTCTCTGTTTGTTTTTGAAAAGTATAACAGTAAATTAAAACATAAATGGCAACCACTTAAGCAAGAGAAAAGTATACCTCCCCACCCCCCCCGAAGGTTGCTTTGACACCGCTATGAATGAAAACGTCAAACCTTTGACATTGATTTGTCTGAGATGTCACCCCCTCTCCGATCCTCCTCTCGCCTGGCGCGCTGCCAGCTCGCAGCCTAACAGATATGTGAACTTGGTTCACAGCGGGGAGCCTCATGTGAGGGGAGCAGGGGAGGGGGGCAAGCACAACCGTAGGGAAGGGAGAGAAATGACTCGTGCCTTCACGGTGATGCGTTTTCCTTTATAAATTAGTTAGGCCGCTGTTAGGAGATAAAGAAATTATCTGATAGCTGTCAAGGCAGGCGCTGCTAGATTGCAGTTGAAGGAACTAAAAGAGACATAAGGGGCGGAAAAAAAAAAGTGAACCTCACTGACTTTCTTCTGCTTCTTCCCTCCTCCCTTTGAAGGAAAATCTGTTAGTTACGCTTAGAGCTGAGACAGAACATCTTGGAGTCTAACCTTTTTAAGGAAAAAAAAAAAAAGAAAACAAAAGAAAAAAGGAAAAAAGAAAGAGGAAACATGCAGAAAACATGAGTGTGTATGTGCGTGCACACACGCATTCACAGTTAGGTAGAAGAACCACAACTTCAAGCCACACAAAGACCAAAAAGAAAAGTTGCAGAGAGGCATGCAGCTTCCTTGAGCCCCAATGGGAATTACTGATCTCAGCAGAGCCAAAGTGAGATCGTTTTGGCAAAGGCTAACGCTGCCTTTCCACAGTGGAAGCCAAGGAGAGGCTTCAGGTACCGGTGAAAATTAATTGCGAGCGATTTCCAATTTCAAAGGCAGTCATCCTTAATTCCGAAGTGAATTTTCATCCAGGAACAAAGCCACGTCTGCTCTCATTACTTCCGACTCTCAACATTTCTGGACTTACTCCCATGCATGCTGGGGTGGGTGGAGGGGCTTAAGAAAAACTCTGGGTCAGATCCTCATCTACTGCAAATCAGCACAGCACCGCTCATTTACACCAGCTGAAGACTGCGGGGACCCGTCTCATGCTTTGTCTTCTTAGAAATACATATTTTATGAAGTATTTACATTTCAATAAACCCAGTGGGAATTTCATTTAGAAAAGAAAAAACAAATTAAAAAAAATGCACAACGCACACACATCCCCAACAAAACCCAAGAGATTTAAAAATTAAGCAAGGAATAAAAAAATGCAAACTCCAGTAACTTGTGCGGTCCAAGTCAAAAGCTACAAAGACTTAGGATAAAGAAACAAAAATTATCAGTGCTTAAGAGGATCGGTGACAGTCCAACACATGCTGTCTTTCGCCCTCGCACTGAATTAAATTGTCAGGATTATCACCATAATGCTCTGTTTATGAAGGGTAACGGCAATTTGTGCTGATGGCACTTGCTGCCTTTAGCTTCAAGCTGCCTTCCCGCATCTTCTCTGTAATTCATCAGCTCTCTTTTCTATCCCATTGCCCCTTCTCACACCATGCGCTACTATGTAAGAAGAGTGGAGGACACATGACTGCAAACAGGCCGAATCGCCCACCCTTGCCAATTAGACACTCATTTTCTTCCATCCCAAGACAAGGGTCAAGGAAGGCAAATTACACTCCTTTTTTGGCAAGTCCCTTATCATCTGCAGAGCAGCACGTTTTATGAAGAACATAAAACAAACAAACAAGAAAAGACAATCCCCAGGGCTATTTGGCTCTACTGATTTGAGAAGTGGAGAAAAAAAACAACCAAAAACCAAACACATAAACCTCCCTCTGCTCATTCAGTACAGTCTTCTACAGATTCCTGAAGAGCTGCGGCTAGCTCAACAACAGGTCTCCTTAGTAGATATAATTACCAGCGTGAGTGATACTGCTCCTTAGACTTGTTAAAAACCAACAAAACCGGATAAAAGCATTAACATTTAAAATTAAAAAAGAGAAGGGAATTTCTCTCTCCTTCCTCCAACACTTCCAAAATATTATAAAACAGAAAAACAGAACTTTCCACTTGGAGTTAAAAATTCACAATTATGTGGGATTTCACCTTTAAATGTCAGTGCTGTTTGTTACATGAAAAAAACGCTGTCAGCTTAGCCCTCCATGTCTTGCTGGTGTCTGCTTAATAGATAGTTACCTGGGATGATGGATGGCTCTTTGTTAGACCACTAAATGGCTCACAGCCTAGAATAAGCCGGTATTTACTGCCAACATTTGTTTGTTTCAAGGATGCAAAACCAAATTCGACTCCAAGTAGCTCCACCCAACATAAACACAAGAAATAAAAGAGAATTCATTTGTGCATGAGTTTACAGGGCTCCATCAACACCAGTACAACACTAAAGGGAATCTACTCAGCTGCTGTTCTGAAACACCGAGAGACAGCAGTGCAGGGAGCAAAGGGAGTCACATATATCCAGCTGATTGCTGAGGAGGCTCGAGACCTGAGAGCGCTCCTGACCAGCAATGCTGAGCAGCAAGTTGTGTTTTTATCCACAAAAGGACCATTGCGCAAGCAGAACTGGAGTAAAATCTCATCATGTGTCGGCCATCAGGTAGCTGACTGCACACTGGGCTGGTCCTTACCCAGCCTGGCTTGGTCTCCTTACCTCTACTCCCAAGTCCTAGCTAGAGGCGGCGTGAGAGCTTTCTCAGCTACCTTGGAAGCACACGCCGCTTTTGGTCTGTGGAGTTCACCCACCCTTATCGCCTTCCAGGACCATACTGGGCACTCCCCATGTGCAAAAGCCTCTACTATTCCTGTCACAAGCCACTTACACAACACATCTTGGCCAACTACCTGCCAGATATGACCCAGAGCTCTCTAGCTATTTCTCCGCCGGATCTCTCCTGAAGAGAAAGCACAATCTCTGACAATATGGTGCTATGCAGGCAGATGGCCAGTTAGCATTTGACAGGCTCATTTGACTTGTGATCTGCACATAGCCACAATTTGAACCCAGGGCCAGAGAGATAGTAACGCAGTGCAAAGGATCTCCGACTATTGTCTCCTTTCTGCCCCTCACCACACACACTCACTCACGCACAATCTGTCAGGCTGATGATTTTCACACACTTTCCTTCTCTCCTTTTGCTAGTCTGGGGCCGGTCCTGGATCACAAGAATTAATAAATTCTTATTAAAACCTGCACGAGACACAGTCCCGCTGAAAGTGCCATGGAAGGTTAATTAGCAAGGATGAGCTGAAACTTTTGTTCGCGTTTCTGACTCACTTAATCTTGTGAGAAGCCAGCAAGCTGACATATTCTGCCTCCGAAGGCGCCAGGACAAGCAGGCTGTTCCCGTGACAGCCAATGCGAGCCGTCCTCCCGATCCGGTGGATGTATTCCGCAGGTGAAGCTGGAGCGTTATACTTCAAAAAGGGAACACGAGAAGGGAAAGGAGGAATTAACAGAACACAGCATGTTAATTATAAACGAGACGCTCAGCCCGCTCATCTGAAACAAAAGGGATCTTAGCAAAACCCACATGCTGTACCTCCCTCGGAATTGGCCTGTTTATAAAGAGCCCATCGGGCTCATCCCTGTAACCATCACTCAGCCCCCTCAGCCACAGCAGGTTTTTTTGACATGTGAATGTGACACATTGGCCAACTTTCAGATAATAGGACAGTTTCCCCATCTCAGTGTCTCTCTTTGCCTTTTACATTTTATTTCTACACAGGCACGTCAGGAACCTGTTTGCTTCCCTTAAAAAAAATAAAATAAAATAAAAATCATCTCACAAAGACCTGAAAACGAACAACCCCAGGACTGCCCATACAGAGCAGGAAGCTGCTTCCTCTGCATTTGGGAGGAAAAGCTTAAAATAAAAAGACGACAGATTCAAATTTGGAGTTGGGCTAAATTGCTTTGCTTTGATTAAAACAAATCATAGCTGGCTACTGGATAGAAGAAATCTAAGACAGATGAGGGAGTAAGTGCTTTCAGCAGCACATGATACAGGTAGCAACTGTCTTCCCATGTACAACTATCGGGCACTATGAAAACGTTGCTTAACGCGCCCCCTCCATCCCCCATATATAACGGTGCCTCTCATTTACTTCACTGGGAATGAAAACTGCCCAGCTATTTGCAAGATCTGATAAAGGGTGACATATTTCCCTCCCTTTAACCTCCCCTTATTCTTCCCCTCCTCCTCTCCTTCCTGAAAAAATGAACATGCACAGAGATACTGCTCAGAAATGAGCCCTCAGCAGTTTAACTGGAAAAAACCCAACAACCAAAGCCCACTCTAGTGTTTATACCTGTGCCCTCTGGCAAAGTTTCTACTGGCTAGAGGTGTGAGTAAGATGCTGTGAGCAATCTAATTGCTCCCTGCAGGTCCTTGCTCTTGGACACAGCTCTCAGGACAGCTGAGATTTCGCCTTCTGGACACACAGAAGTCTCCCAGGGCTTTAGGTAATTTGCACTGCGTTCTAACACTGGCAACTATATCTTTGGTTAAATTATATTAATATACAGATCTGGGAATTAAAGACTTCACTTCCCCAGCCTTCTCCAACTAGCTAGCTGCTACACAATCTTTCTTTTTTAAAAACACAAAATTAAAATTAATTGTTACCTGAAGCAATGAGGTAGAAATAAAAAGGCTTTGTTGAGGCTCTATGACCTGTTCCTTTTACCCAGGTGTCACTTCATACACGAGAATCTCTGGATCAGTTTTTCCTCAATTCAACTAACCTTTTTTTAATTATAAATCTTTTATAAAAATGAAATCTGCCTCATGCCCCCAGCTTCCTCTTTGAAATGACAGGTTGGTATTTTCAATGTTCAATCCATCTCCCTTAATTTCTTTTTTTTTTTTTTTTTTTTCAAAGACAGTATTTCTGGCAACAGCAATGCAGCAGTATTGGGTTTTTTTTCAGGGGAAATCTGAACTATGCGGTTCTCCTGAAAGCTGAATGCTTACAGCTACCCAGCCCCAGCCCCAAGCCAGCAAAGTCTCACTTGAAACACGCAGGTCATTGCACAGGCACTATTGGGCTACTCGATGTTTAACATTAGGATCGCACTTAAATTCCTCATGGAACTGCCTCCCCAGCAAGCTCAGAAATGTAGTAACACAGAACTGCAAGAGATGGCCAGTACTTCACAGGATTTGGCTTCCTGTGGGGGGAAACAGAGGGTGTTTTCTCCCAGCCAGTGCATTTACACAGCCAATAACGCTGGAGTTACTGAAGATGGAAACAGACCATCAAAACCAAAAATATGATAGCAGTGCTGTATCCTAGCGAAACCTTGAGTCCCAGTCCTGCAGTCAGGAACATACGGGTCTCTCACATCTGTAGGCATCAGCACAAAGCAAACTGCAGAAAGAGGGCCTGGACTAGAAAGGGATTTCAGCTGATTACAACTGCACTTAATACATACACACACACATACATACACAGCAAACCTACCTGTACAATCCATGTAACTTGAGGCAGGTCTAGTCCACGTGCTGCAACATCCTTTAACATTAATAAGGAAATTACATTAGTAAAAATGCTTTGAAGATATCAGCAAAGTAAGAACTCTTCTGGGATGGAATTACACCAGGAAACAACTGGCTATGCAAGTAGGAATTTTTTGGGGAAAGATGGACTGAAGGTCAGAAATAATGTTGAGGGTTTAAAACGCAAGGAATATTGTTAGCAGACTAATACAATAAAAAATAATCTACTACTATGGCCCAAAGCCTAGAGGATATAAAAACACCTATTTCAGGAGAGTGGTGTTGAATTACAGTAGTCTGTTGCAGTCCCTTTACATTATATCTGAGAGAATCAACTGTCCCAACAGTAGCGATACCTTTGGTTCTTCAGTTTGTTTCACTGATGAAAACAGACCTGCTCATAGGCAATTACTGCCTAAACAGCGAGAGAGGCAGAATTAAATCTCTGGAAGGCAACACTATTTCTGAGCACACCTTTCTCCACAGCCAGCCTAAGAACTAAACGCAGACTGCTCATGATGAAGAGGAAAATGGCCATAAAGCAAATGGTCAAGGATCCTAGGCCTTGAGTGGAATGTCCAAAGCTGCACTGATGTCCACCTACAAATAATTAGTTGTTTCCTTGGTGACGGTCTGAAGTCGAGGAGCAGATGACTTGCAGGTCACCTGGCCCTACAATAAAATCCCAACAATTTAGCAGAATCTGCAGGAAGCTGGAGTACAGCTTGAGGAGAGGGGACTATAGGAGAGCTATCCCCTAGATTTTCACCTGTCTGGCTTTGATTTGGAGAAACAAAACTCAGCCCCAAAGAAAAGGGTCTGAAGCTGCTGTCAGGAGTGTTATTTGATGTGCCAGCTGGTGAGAAAACCCATCAGCTTGGAGAAAGACTTGAACGAGACCCTTTAGTTATGCACACCCGGTATAGCTCAAAAAACATACCCTTTCAAAGAGAAGAGAGAGTTTAAATACTGTTCAAAACGGAGAGAGAGAGTGCAAACACGTTTCAATCTCCCTTCTTGATGTTCTGTTCATTAGCAATGTCCTCACATACTCCTTGGATTTTACATTCACCACGCGCAATAACAGAGCAGGTGTGCAGATTTAACTCTGTTAGGAAATGTTTTGGAACACATGTATCTTTTAGCTAGTTGCAAAATAGAATATATTAAGAACGTAAGCAGGAGCTTAATGTACTAAAAATGTGTCAGCCACCCACTGAAGTGTTTTCATGCAACTCCCACACACGTTAAAAGACTAGGAAGCTGATGTTTTGGCAGCAAAGGCCTTCCCATAAGCACTAGCCAGGTTGCTTTGTGGCTCCAAATGCAGTAAGAGGAGACACTTTCCACAGCGCCCACTCTGAAATAATACACACTTTTGCTCCAACACGCTCATTAAGAAAGGACTTGTTCCCAGACTCAGAATGAACAGATGTACAAAAAGCCATTTAAAGGAGGTTGGAGAAAATAAATCAAGAGAAGTCGGGGAACGTGTACAGCAGTTACCAGGATAACAAGAATATAAACTCTACAGCACGATCAGACAGGAGTGCTGACGTATGATTCCGATCTGGCTGGCTCTGTTATATACTTCCACGCTGACAAGTCTTTGGTCCTTTCCTATACTGTGCTCTTTCTCACACCCAGTAGACTAGGAAAGGCTGTGTTTGATGAGAGGGCTCTGATCTTGGGACAGGGCCGTTTTACCCAAAATAAACAGATAGCCAAGCCCGTCCCTGTGGTCAGGAGTGGGCACCTCCAACATGGGGAGGAGAAGTAGACAGCAGGGGCAGGAGCCATCCCTCTCATCCATCAGGATTCTTTCCCTCCTCTTCTAAGATACGTTTTCTCATCACCTCTGGCTTGGAAACTACTGCCACAGCCAGTATTGTTCTCATGTGCGTTTGCCAAAGCAAGCAGGAAAGTTGAAAAGGTTAACCAAAAGCCTAATGAATAGCCAGGGACAACATTTTAGGAGGAGGCTCTCTCCCATCATCAGCTTTGTATTCACTATTGCTTTCACAATGCCACCAACTCCACTCAGCTGTTACTGACACAGATCAGCAGCTATTCTCCTGGGGTTTAACTTGGCTTTCTTTCAGCAGTGTCTTGGGATTTACTGGTAATTGGAGTGTTTTGCAAACTCTCAAAGATTCCTCAGTATCAGTCCACCTGCGTCTCCTGTAGCTCCTTTTCCTCAAAGGCCCTAGTAGAGAGCAGCAAGGTAGAATTAGGATAAAAAAACTGAGTTGATTTGCCTTCCCGTGTTGGCAGAGCCCATGAGCTTCTTACTTCTCAGGTGTTTAGCAAATACTTGTGGGTGACCTTACCAGGAAAGGAAATACAACTCAAGCAACAATTACCCAGTTTTACTAGCACTACATTTATTCCACACACAGCAGCACTAATCTGCTACCAGTGCTCTTTCAAGGAGCTCAACAGATTTCCAGTGGACTATCCCTCCCTTCTTTTGCACTGCCCCAGACGGCATTCCCCTTTCCATGCATGACCTCACACCACCATTCCTTAGTAACAGGGAAATCAAGAATATGACACCTCAGCAGGTCACTGCTGATTCCCTTCAGTGGGAAGTGGAAGTGACCATCTCACAGAGAAATAATCTACACCAGTGCAATTTTAAAGAAAACCCAGACGCCAAGCAAACATGGTAATCTCAAGCCTTAACCACATTCCTGCCCCGATTCCCCCTGCAAGCCACAGAATGGCACAGTATCGAGGTACAATCCACCCGAGGACCCCCAGAAATGCTGAAATTTCTGCTTCTAACAATTCATGTCACCAGCCTGTGCTCATGGTGGTGGGGTACAGAGGGGTGGGTACAAGGGAATGGAGGGCAAAAAGGCCACACAAAAAGCGAGGCGTATCGCTGCAGAAGATCAGAACCAACACCATCACAAAAGTTTTGCAAGGGCCTTGGTTTGCTCAGTCCCTCTCACACAATCTAATTAGGGCAAAGGAAATTGCTAAAGTTGCTTTTGAAAGACACTCAATGGTGAGGTCTTGAAGGCCCTGAGCTTGACAATTGGCTGCCTACATGAGGCCTAGAAGTACAGATGGAAGGCAGCTTGCTCAGGTGCCAGGCTGTCAGTTGGATTAAAATGACTCATTTATTTACCAAAGAACCTCACAAAGTGCTTTAGCTAACAGGCAGAGAGGGCCTAACGGCTCTCCAAGCTGGGGAAGAAGCTCTCGCGCCTTCCCGGCCTGCCAAAAGTCATTACTGCCGAGTGTGGAAAGCCATCAGCAGGGTAGAGACCCCCGTCGGCAGGGTGACAGATTGGGCTGCGTAATCAGAGGAGGAAGGAGAGAGCACAGAAGCTGTCAGAGGCGAAAGCTCTTGGCTGGGGCCGCCAGAAAACTGGCAAGATGAGTTAGCGTGACTGAGTAAACAGCAAACAATCTCCAAATGATCTTTCCTCTCTCCCTGGAAGAGATGAACTTGTTTAAAAGGCACATCCCAAAGGAAGCCGCAAAGAACTTCAGTGAAGGAGAGAGAAATAAATCTGGATGAGACCCTCTGAGATACACGGCCCTTCTTTATTTTCTTGTCTGCCAGTTTATATTGTCTGGCAAAAATATTTTATGGAATATATTAATATACATATGACATAGAGCAAATTAATAAAAGGAACAGCAGGTCCCATTGCTTACTAGAGCGGAAAGATGGGTGGAGAACATAGCATAAGGGACAAGGGAAGGACGGTAACGTTACTGGTGTTGCTCTTTTGTGAGCCAGGTTTGAAAATTTTGTGGGCACAAAACGTGATTTTGCAGTGAAAAGAACAGAACCACCTTTCTGCAAAACATTTTTGCTGATATGAAGAAAAGCGTCAGAAAAAGCAATGCCCTCGGAGGCAGGAGGTGGTCACAGTGCCTGGCTGCCCTTTGGACATCTGCGTTGGGGAGGCACCTGTAATGTGGGACTAACGCAAAGTGTATCTCTATATTAAGGTGTCCATATGGTCCCCATTACTGTGGTAACAGGCCACCTCCTGGTTTCAATGCATTTGTCCTCCCAACATCTCTGTAAGATAGAACAGTGCTACTATCCCCATTTTACAGATGGAGAGCTGAAGCACAGAGAGATTTTGGACTCAGACACACAACTTACTGTGCTTAACGTGCTAACCATGTGCCAGCTGAGCCACAGTAACTGTAACTGTCAGGATTTGCATCCCTGCCTTGCAGTAAATGCAAAGTACCTTAGACTGAAATGAAGGAGGGTTACGATAAATGCATTACCTTACACTACCTTCTTCATGGCAATCTAGGTTAATTCACATTATCTCCTATTTAAGACAGGTCAGGAGCAAACACAACTATCGCTGCTCAGCTGACACGTGGCTACTTGCCTTGTCATCACAATTCCACATCCACTTGTACGGACTCTGTGGCATGGCAGGAAATCAAACCACATCTCCAGTGTCTCAAGAGGGGGATCCCATCCACTGGGATTTCTTTATCCACCTTACTCTTTTTCCTACCTTGTCAACAGCTGTACCTTTCCTGGCAGATTCTTTCTGCCACAGGCTGCATTTCCCCTTCAAATGGTCTCACCCAGGAACTGATATCCCAGTGACTGCAGTGACTCTGTTTTCCCTTTGTCTAAAATCGAGCATTTACTGTCTTTCTAACATCATTAAACGGAAATGTCAATAACAAAAACACGTCCCTAAAATTTCTGTTATAGACAGCATGTGCATGAAGGACAACAAAGTTTAGCTGTTTATTATTCAGAATCTACCAAATACTTTTAATCTTCAAGACACTTAACCTACACCACTGAATGATTAAGCTTTGCTATCCTCCTCAGTTGAGACACTTAAGTATTTCCTGCATATACAGGGAAACCAAGTTATAGTTACACTTAGGCATTGTAAAGACGCATTTTGACCTTGATCGAATCATTGGAAGGTTGCACACACAAGCAGGACCAAGACTACCATGTAACAAGTACAATTTTACAGGCGATACAATATTTAATTTGGCAGTGCTAAATCAAACACTCCTATATACATGGGCAGTCCTATTTTGACCCATGGACATAACAGTAAGATAAATTCAGCCCCCACTCTCTGGAAAAAATGGCAACTAGTTTCCTTTAAGAATAATGTGCTGCAAGAACAGGAGTCATTTCAGAGCTGGAGAGGGTTTCTCAGCTCTAATTACTCCCGATCGCTGTAATTTACAAGTTTGCGGTGGGTAGAAATCGCCAAGATTCACACATTTTCAGATCAACAGCTGCCACTATTAGAGAGCAAATCGTGCAGCCTTCTGCACCACTGCAGCAGGCTAGCTGTGGCACCGACAGGTCAGAAACGAGGAGCGGAAGGTGCCACCACAACACAAGGGTGCCAGCAAACTTCAGTAGAGGACAAGAATTTCTCCCTCAGCACCCTTGAAGGAAGCTTGAAGGGCAAAGCATGGAGAACAGCAGAGCATGTGCATTTCTAATGACACCATTCTCTGGTTGGGCTTCCCTTCCATCCCTGCAGGTTTCTGTTTTTAACCTTGGGGTAGTCATTAAGATGGGAAATATCACATTACATCCAATTTACCTGGCAGTTATGGGGCATACTACAAATTAGGACTGCGTTCTATTGACTGCATGTAGAGGGCAAGGTTCCAGCTTCAAATGAACGGATTTTTCCAGACAGAAGACCATGGAAAATATTTAGAGGCCTCTTGTATAAGACATACACTTTTTCTGTATATGGCACCTTGCAGCAAAAGATCATGTAACAGTTTGCAAAGAAGGCACCAGTCCTTATTTAACATGTCAGATGTAGAAAAAGGTGACTTTCCTCAAGGTCAGACAGTGAGCTTGAATTAGAGCTCAGTGCCAAATCCTCTGTCCATTAGATATCAGACAGACCCATAGCATGGAGCTGCAAAGGGACTTTAAGTTACTTACAGTGCAAAGCAAGACACCGGTCTTGGATTTTAGGAACTCCTGGAAGACCTCTGTTCTTTCCTAGAGGATTGAAACAGAAAAATGAGGAGTCCTTATGCATATTGCAATCAAACATAAAGCAAATCAGCTAATGTAAGAATTTAACAACTATGCCTCATTCAGTACAATATGCGCAGCTTCAAAAGCAAAGGAATTGACTTCACAAGATCCAGTCAGACTCTTTCTGCAGATGGAAAAAAAAAATAATCTATGGCACACAGGTGTGTTCCCAGGTAGGAAGGCACAGCATTTGGGGGAAGCCTGAATGCATTTGGTCAAATCAAAGCAGCCAACACCTCCACTGTTTGCACAGAAGCATGGCCTGGGTACATCAAAAAGGAGCAACTGTTTTATGTGCAGAGAAGATCCACAAAAGATTAGGCAGCAGCAACAGAACAGAACAGAAAAGACTATTTCTATATACAACAAAGCACTGGCATACTTTATGGGCAACACAGGCTTTCGTGAAAGCAAGCAAAAGCTGGACATCTTAACTGCTGTCTGTCCAGACACACGATGGGCAGGATAAGCCCATATTGTTGACACAGTGATATAGTCACATCACAAGAAATCAGCCTCATCACGTGCCCAGTGGGGCATGCAGACAGTCACTGGACTGACTGTGTAATTATTAAGTATCGGGGATGCTCAGCTGCACAGTTGCTCGTGAGAACTGTTGTGGGATAAGTCTTCAAAGTAACAGGGCAGGAGAGACGAGACCTTGGCCAGAAACCCCTGCCCAAGGGGGCAAGGGGACAGGACTCCTGGGCCCTGCAGGCTGCTGCCACAGAGCTCCCAGGGCACCCTCCCATGGCCTTCCCACAGGAAAAGGCCTTGTACTGGCGAGGGACACCAACGAGGCTGCTGACACAGGGATGGAAGTCCTCCCTTCCCACAAGCATCGGGGCAGGTGCTTCCCAGTCTTGTTGTCATCTCTGGTCTGCACCAGCAGAACTCCCACAGCCCCCACTTCTAACACGAGCTCAGGCTCCCAGGAAGGGCTGTCCACAGCCCCCAGATCCCATATTACCCCACCAGCAGTCTCTGACCTGTTGAGCCCCAGAACTGCAGGAACCCACCACTCCAGCTCCTCTCTTACCTTCAAAAGCCTCTTGCTTTGTCAGTCCCACAACCTTCCTAAGCACGCTCTAGACAGTTTAACTAACTACTTTGGGGTGTGTTTTTTTTTCTTGATAAAAGCAAAAGAAACTGATCCTCCAACCCACACTACATCACAATGACACTTGCTATCACACAAGACAATCTCTGAGCATTAGTAATGGAAGGCCTCAGTAGCATTCGGTCTTTGCTTGCCAGTACCACCTATCCACCTACACTCCCTCTCCTTAGCTGTGGGAAACAACCACACACTCACATTCCCTTGATCTGATTCCGTTTACTCTTTTCCTTTTCAGAGCTCAGGCTGTCTTTGGCCTCAGAAACACCATACGTGTTTCCTTCCTGTTCCTTTCGCTTCCTCCTTCCAACATATCCTTGTTTTCATGTTTCAAGCCTTCTTCCTCAGAATTCTAGCTAGGGGTTAAATGAATGTCCTGCTTTGTTGATGATACAGAAGAAACCTTAGGTACTTGACTCCCAGCTAGAGGTACTATTCTAGGAAAGAAGGGAAACTTGGGCCTTGCCGACACATTGAACCCTCTGCTGACAAAAACTAAAGAAGAGAGCACGCTGTATCTTGTTGACAATGACAGCAGCCGTGCTCAGCAGTACCATATGGGATCCACAATTTAGCTCCATTAATGCTCTTAATTTGAAGACATCAAGCACTAATTACACACTGGGTACTAAAAAGGCAAAACCCTTCCCCTGGTGCCAGCTACTTAGTGGTGTTCTGTTGGCTTAACAGCTGGTCAGGGTAGAGTTGGGCCAGACCAGGCCTGCTCACTCGCTCAGGCAGGCAGGTTGAGGAAAGGCCAGACTGCAGGGACAGCAAAGCACATGTTTCTGGTCTCCACAGGATGGGAACGAGTGAGAAAAACAATGGCTCTTCACCTCTTGCTTCATCAGAAGAGCTCTATTCATTTACTCTCTCTGCTGTGCAGCTCAGAGTAGAGCAGAAACTCTCTCCATCACAGACCAAGGGCAGGATCGGGGACTGAACTTTCAAGGGAGGTCCCTCAGCTATTGAGAGAAATGCTACACTGACAGACCATTTGACACTCTTCTTCTGCCTCTCAGCCCGCTGTAGCAAGCTCCAATCTCATTCTCCAGGCCTATCCAGCTAAAACCAAGACCTATTTTAGGGTAATCACCGTTATATTGCTATTATTCCATCCCAGGAAAACAAGCAGTTTGTCAAGATGCTGTTCTTCAAAACCAAAGCCAAACTGCTCCATCCTCATCTAATGGGGGCAACTTATTGAGTAGTAATGTTTTGAGGCTTGGATGAGGTTTTCCTTTGGCATAAAAAGCCTGTCTTGACTGCCTGAGAGAGAATCATGGATACATAAATGGTTTAAGTGCGCCCACTGGGAATACTGAACGGCTGCCTCAGCCTGCTGAAATAACACCTCTTGCCTCTTCAGCTGTGTTCTTCAGATATAGCTACCAAGGTACTTTCCAGAAGTGGGACAATATTCTTATTCTCATTAGCAGATGGAAGACTGAGGCCCCTAGAGGTGAAATGACTCTCTGTCCTCTCTTCTGCCCTCGTCCCCAAAATAACCACACAATAAATCATAGGGAATAAAGAATAAAAACTGTGTATCCTGACATTTTGAGAATGCTTACTTCCTGTTCCATGTTGCCATGCAGTCGTAGAAACTGTAAGTGTGCAGAGGAGACAGAAGAACGTTCAGGTTGTTCTGACATTAGCCCTCCTGAAAGGACCTTTAGAAGGAGCTCATAGTGGAATTCCACTTGTTCACAGCTGGAGAAAAAGATGATCATCTTGTGTTGTTTTTCAAACTGCAAGAAAAGCAAGAAAATTGCACATGACCATTTCCACAGGCCTCTCCCAATTCCCTGATCATTATAAGATCCAGGTGACTTCCACTTCTGGAGATACGATTATCCAGGAAAGGATTACAGAGTTTGACACCAAATAGTGAGCCCACAAAAGTAGTACGAGTACATGCTGCACAAGTATCTCACTGCCGGTGTGCAAGACACAATAGCACCTCAGCTCTCTTGTGGCTTCCTATACACTAGATGCACTTCAAAGCCCTAGATCTAATCCATGCTATCCTTGACAGTGTAACAGATAAAGGAGTTGGAAAGAACGAAGGGCTACTTAGTAATATAAAGGCAGAGTCTCACCTTGCATTTCTCAAGGATAAAAGCTGCTAACGTGACAAGCCTCAATTTGCTGGGGACCATGACGACATACTGCTTGAGCTTCTCCGGAATAGCAAAGTTTTCCTGGTCCATGCAGTTTGATGAACTACTGGGTTCTCTATCCGTTTGTGATGCTGGTTTGAGACCCTTCTGGATTTCATCTGCTATGGAAATGCTGATGGGATCATTCAAACTGATATCAGCAAGCCGTGTTACTCCTGAATCACAGAAAATGAAAAATACATGAGGTCCAGACTGGGGTGCTGCTGGGGAGGGTGACGATATAGTCACATAAAAAACTCCAACTAATGCAATTGCAGTGAAAAGCAGCAAAGGGCAAGGAACTAACGAGCCATGCCTCAGACACTGACAGAACACCTCCACAAACTTCAGTCTTCTCAGGGCTTTTAGCTGCTGCAGACTCCACAAAAGCATCACAAGACACTACTTTGGTCAACTGTGTTATTTCACATTGTATAAACATCTTGACCAGATAGACAGCACTCGGCAGTCTTATGTTTTAACCACGTATGTGGAAAAACCCAACAGATCTTCAGTCTATCAACAGTGCAGGAGTCATGCGGCCTGGCTCAACTCTTGCCTCAGCAACTGACTTCTTGTATGTTACTGAGCAAATCCCACAGAAGCTGTCCTGTCATTAGCTTTTTTGTCTTAATTCTCTATCTGTAAAGAAAACAAACAAGCAAACAATCCAGTGCTTCCCAGGTTCATGGTGACTTGGCTCTGGAATTTGCGATAAGTATGCAAGGACCATGTAAGTATGACACTGACAGAAATTCCAGTAGTGAGAGATGAGTGCCATAAGCCCAAAGAAATCAACAGGCATTATTCCACTTTTGCAAAGGGCTTCAGATTGGGCTGTAATATAATCACATTCAACCAACTATTTTGCAGTTGCCTGTGCATTATTCAGCTAAAGGAGACACCATCTGTCTATAACCCACCTTCCGTGAGGGTGGCTGAGAGAAGGACATTCTGACGTGTCTCTCTCTCAGCATTTAAAGCATTGAGTATCACAGCTACATCCTTCTCAAAGCCCAGGTCCAGGATCCTACAAAAACAGCAGAGGTAATGAAAGATGCTGTAGGAAGGAATGAGGAGAAAGTTTTAAGGCTACATGAGCCAATTAGGAATAGGGGAAGAGCTAGAGCTGATCAGATCTTTGGCCCATCTAGCTTCACGATCCATCTTCAACTTTTGCCAGCATTAGACATGTCAGAAGACACTGAGAGAATCTCTGCAATGAACAATTGTACAACAATATGTACAAAGGGGACATTTCTTTCTAATCCCAGACATCTGGTGCTTGGCTGAGGCCACCGAGCATGAATGGTTTATGATCATCTGCGTGTGACTGCTCTCTTATTTTTAAAAAAATATTTAGTGAGGTATCAAATGTAGATGCAGAGGGTATCATAATTATTTCCCATATATAAACACTCAGAAGTTTACCTGTCTGCTTCATCAATAATCAGCCACTGAGTGCGACGGAAATGAATACATTCTGTGGACTTGATGTGATCAACCAGGCGACCAGGAGTTGAAATGAGGATATTTATCCCTTTACGTAATCTGTTTAGATTAAAAAAAAAATACAAACGACTAACCAAAACAAACAAACCCACACCCACTCAAAACATACAGGTTAGCAGTAACTCTGGAATAGGAACTCAAGCGAGGAACTGGAACATATAGAGGAAGAAATTATGGCCATACTAAAATTAGCAGGGACAGCATTTTCTCACTGATTAAAACTGTGATTTCTTGCACAGCTAAATTTTATCCTTGATCATCATTGACACTAAGAGGTATACTTAGTGATAAAGACATGGTGGAAAGAAATACTAATAATATTTAAAAAAAATAAACCACCAAAGCTAGGTTTTCTTTTCTAACTGAGTACTTTTTTTACTGTCAACAGTAAACTTCTTTTTGTGTATGCTTATACACTGAGAAAAGAAAATTCCATTTTGGATTACCAGCTTACAATTCAATTCTTGAGAAGGGAAAAGAGAGAGACTTTTAACACCAGGAAATCTCTTCTCCAGAAAGCAATTTCCCCCATAACAAATACTGTAGACAGCACCCGGTGGTAAGCAAATACAGGTGTTTGTCAGAAGAGGAAAAAAAAAACCCTACTGACACAAGAGATCATCTTCTCAGAAGGCTCATCAACATTTTAGAAATAGATCCAACCGGGGGAAGTGAATACTTCCTGCTTACCCAGTCACTGTGTCTGTGTAAGATCCAGGGGGATCACAGCTTGATCCAAACTCACAATCCTCTCTCCCAGTAAGAAAAGCACTCTGAAGAAGAGTAACAGACAAAAAGGCTGTAGAGCAGAAGGACCCAAAATACAATTTAAGAAGTTGGCTTCCTACCTGGCTTTTTCAGATTTTCTCTTTTCTCCCCCCATTAGCACTCCAGGCACAATCCAGGCAAACGGCTACAGAAAGGAAAACCAAGACCAATATAGATTCTTCTTAATAAAGAGACAGAGCCTAATCAAAAAATTATGTTTCCTGGCAAAAAGAGAAAGGACTGGGGCTGACAGCAGTGTGCATCTGATTTGATCTAACAGATGCAGTCTACATGCACTCTCTCACCCACAGCTACATATCAATGGCACCTTTAGCTCTAGCCATGTAACTTGCTTCCCACATCGTCTAGGCAGATAGAAATGCAATCATTTTTGCACCACTTCCAATCACATAATAATTCTTTTCCTTCTCCCCACGTAGCCTAAATGTTCAAAGACAAGCTACAACACTATTTCTTCATCTTGCCTTTAAGCCATATCTTCCTGTGGCCAAGGAAAATTTAAGAAAAACACAGGACCTATAAAGTTTATACATACATAGACCTGCATGCACGCAGCCACCATGTCTGTGAACATTAAATGTTAGTCTCATTGATGCTGGTGGGAGTTTTTGTCACTAACTGTAATGAGGTCCAACCCTTCATTGAATCCAATATTGCCCAATACTTACAGGGGAGATAATCAAAGCACAGTACTGCCATTGCCTCACTCCAGAGGAAACACAGGACAGAAGCAGAGCACAGCTTGTAAGGATTGCTCAAATGCGTGACTGGTAAATAGGCTTAAGTTTGCATGGGTCACTGCTTGCCAGAAATGTTCCAACAAATAGCTTCTACAAAAAGAGTTCCTTTTTAAGGTTTAAAATCAGGATGATGTCTAAGCAAGATCCATACAATATAAACTCAGCAGCTGGCATTAGAGTAATTGCATCAAGGAGCAGCTCAACTAGCCTTTTTCTCTCTCTCAGTCTTCTTTTCTCCAGACTAAAGAGACCCACGTCCCTCAGTCTTCCCTCCTAAGAGAGATGTTCTAATGCCCTCGTCATCTTCATAGTCCTTTGCTGGACCCTCTCCAGCAGTTCCCTGTCCTTCTTGAATCACAGAGCCCAGAACTGGACACAATACTCCAGATGTGGCCTCACCAGTGCAGAGCAGAGGGGGAGGATGACCTCCCTCGACCTGCTGGCCACACTCTTCTTGATGCCCCCCAGGATGCCATTGGCCTTCTTGGCCGCCAGGGCACATTGCTGGCTCATGGTCATCCTGTTGTCCACCAGGACTCCCAGGTCCCTTTCCACAGAGCTGCTCTCCAGGAGGTCAGCCCCGAACCTGTACTGATGCATGGGGTTACTCCTCCCCAGATGCAGTACCCTACGCTTAAATCTTCTGCTTTGGGTCACTATGAGAGTTTACACTGGACTCGATGGTTACTACACATTATATACAACAAAGAAAAATTAAAGGGGGATCAATCCAGACTTGATCCTTTGAAGGACATCAAAAGTCCACTCATAGTAACTTCTAATTACTATGGAAGAAGACTGAAGTACTTTAAAGCTCAGCATGACACAACAAAATCTTATTCCAGCACTAAAAAAAGACTTGGAAAGTGCCTTATTATTTCAAAGAAAAAACAGAAGAGGGAGTGGGACTATGGCTCAGATAAATGATTTAGATACCTTCGAGCCCCATGTAAGATACTCTGCCTCAATTAAAAGGAAAGCACTACCATTTAATGATTTTAAAAGCCTTCTAATTTCTCCAGCCATTCAATTGGCAAAGCAGTTCACCAAGTTCTATTCCCCATCTGAAACCCATCTGTCTAGTATTAGTTTCAGTAAAACGGTACTTGTCATTGTGAGAGTTTCCATTCATAACTCAGACAGAAACAATGGTAGGTACCTCTAAAAACAAAACATGAAAATCAGCTATGCTTGTTTCTGAAAACACATGCAACTAAGGTGCCATAATTAATCAATTAGTTGTTCACTGAATAGTTTAAAACATGCCACGGGGAAATGACACTTAAATGCACCTGAAGACAAACAGATTTATCTTTAAGCACCATGTATCTTGCCAGATGCTGGTTTTCCTTAAACATCCAGTTGAATTCACATGAATGAAGCTGTTTAGCATCCTACAGCAAGAGGCTCAAGGAATAAGAGCACAGAACACTGAATTCTTACCTTAAGTAGTTTCTGCATTGTATCAAAACTCTGGAGTGCAAGCTATGGAAATCAACAGGAGAAAGTGAGCACTGAAAAAGTCCTGTGACTGCAAAAACGGATTACAAGCTCCTTTGGCTCAAAACGTAATATAATCTAGTTATGTGTATTATCAGAATTCTAAATACATTCTTAATTTTTCTTTGAGAAGCTGTGCATTATTTTATTCTCTTGCATAATCCTTCTTTTATCATATTCGGACCTGTTCAAAAACCTCTTTACTGCTTTTGCTCCGCAAGCCAGCTCCCAGGACAATATAGACTTCTGCTGGCTTCTGTGAATGCCCCAGGGAGAAAACAAGCTGAAGCCACAAAAGATTTTGCTCCACTGGAAAAATAAAAGGGAAAATGGCAAAATTTCCCAAAGAAAACCACTATGAAAAGTAAACGCAGCCCAGAGGCTCGTTATCTTCTGACAGTCAGGGCAGACCACATTATTCCTTCACCTGACCCACAGAGTGATCATACCACTGGATCTTTCCAACTCTCCATGACCCAGTCAGCAGAATAGAGGTGGTATGTACAAAGCTTGCAAACCTGAATGTCTGGTCAGTAGGAAGCATTTAACTGTTGGGTTTCATGTGCTGTCTGACAGCCATTTCTGCTGTGGCAATGAAGACGACCGAGAAACGCAATGCTGCCACCCTGACTCGTTCGTGGAATGAGTATGTGAGCAGGGCTTACTTATGGGAGTAAAACTATTCTAAATGCTCTGACTATACATACTACATACTATTATTTGCCAAACTCTCAAGAAAGGCCATGGCTTTCAATACAAAGTGAAAGTAATACCAACTGTAATTACAAATTATCTTCATAAGTACTCCCAATGGCAGCCCTTTAGACAAGCTTACAAACAGTTTCTTACATGCTTAGTATTCATACAACATCCTAGAGAGGCAATAAGTTTATTGCGGTAAAAATTTAAATAGCTTCAGAGCTTTCTACTTTCACGGAACCGAGCTGAGATATTGCACTGCAGGTTGCATAAAATATTGTGCCCCAAACTAGATAGCTGCAATCAGTCCTCCACGTGGAAGTTATTATCATTTGACACACAAAAAAGAAAAAAAAAAAAAGGTTGATACCTTCCTCTGAAATTGCCTTTGCCATTGCAAATAATATAAATCAAATAGAAGACAGTTCAATGGAGAATCCAACTCTTGGTAGCCTTATCTTCAGCGTTCACTTACGGATTTGAAAATAGGGTTTTAAAAATGAAACGTTTGTATAAACCTACACATTTGCAAAGCTGATTTCATTGGTTTTACTTAATCCTCTTGTGTGAGCTAGGCAAACTTCTCTCTCCCATACAGTCAGCTAGAGAGTTTCTCCAGTATTCCCAATTATTTCCCACTGTGCTTTACAGAAAACTTAAAAGATTCCTTCTTTTTTACTTTAGTATGGCACCGAAAAAAAATGACAACATGCACCCAGAGAGAAAACACTCCTTCTGTGAGGGCAAGATCTGAGCAAAAGGACAGACATTTCCTAAGACAGTTCCTGGTGGACCCACATCTACACACTAAAAATCAGTGTTCAAACACCCAGATTCAGACAGAATCAGAAAGAAAAAATGCCACCTACCTCTCTTGTTGGGACTAATATGAGTGCATAAGGCCCATCACTACGCTGCAAACAGAGAAGACAAGAGCTCCACTAAGAATAATGTAGCACTGATACACAGAGCCCTTCCACTTCTGTTATTAGTTGACAAAGCGATTTTTGAAGGGTTTTAGTACAAATTTGTACAGAGTTTGGGGTATTCCTCCTGTAGCTTTTAAAAAAAATCAAGTCTCTCAAATATCAATACTGCATTGCCTTCTCTTTCCTGCTTGGAGACCTACTCCCACTCATACCCAACATTTTATTCCATACACATATCGTTTGTGAGTTGCAGAAACACTCTCGTGTTTGATGCACAGCAACAATCTGTAGATAGCAGCTGCAGAAAGTAACAGTTCAGGATGGGCTGGAAACATTTCAACACAGAAGGAAAGTCAGGTTGATCTCTTCCCAAAAAACACACAAGAGATGGCAGATCTGCAGCAGCATTTTCTGGTCAACCAGTAGATCCAAACTGGGAGCATTTATCAAATCTCACTCCATGTCAAAGATTAGAAACTTATTACTCCTAAAGACATGGCAGTAACCTTTGTCTTCAGTTCTCTCAGCTTCCAGACCATCACCTCTTCTGTACTCTACCTTCTCCAAACTTGACTATTTAACTGCTGCATGAAGTAATGGGGAACACATAACATCGTTCTTGTATCATCTGTATCTCTGCAGTACAGGAGGATCACATAAGCCACGTGCACAACTAAGAAGAGAGACTGCTTAACCTTTGTATCAAGAAGAGACAGTGATGACTACAAGATAAGAGCTGGATTTCATTTGTATTAATCTTAGTATCATAAGCAAATATATTTAATTCTATTGCACCTACCTTTATTTTGGATTCCGTTCCTTGCAAAGACTGTACAAGTGGAATCCCATAGGCAAGAGTTTTACCTTTTTAAAAGGAAGAAAATTGGAAGACTTTCCATCAAAAAAAAAAAGTGGCAACTACAGCACTCCAACAAATTAACGTACCATTCATCCTACCATTCTTAAACTGAGGTCAGAGTCTGGAAAAGTTTTAATTAAGTAGAAAGTTTCCAGAACAGAAGACTGACAGGCAATTCACCAAAGGGTTAAATTAAAAAAAGAGGCAGTGTCATCCCACTAAGATCTATCTAAATAAATATCCCCACCCACTGAAGGAAATGAGACATTCAGACATAGTTTGCTGCAGAGCAAGCACATAAGTTTGTATGGTAAGAGCATGTGCTGCTTAGCTCTGCTGGCCTCCTGGATCTGGATCCCCAGCATGAGCCCTGGAATAGGCCCACATGCAACGGCTGGCAGCTGCACAGCAACATTCAGTCCCACCACTGCACCGTTACAAAGTTTGCACAGCATCTGTCTGTATCGCAGCAGTCCCATGCCAGGCTATCCAGCCTGCGGCTTTCATGAGCTGTACTAGAAACATGAGGTTTTGGTTCTGTATTCGGGATCCGATTTAATGCACCCTAGGGAAGGAGACTGAATTAAATACTGACCTGAACCAGTCTGAGATCTCACTAGTGCATCTTTGCCTTGCAGAAGCACAGGAATTGTCTGCTGCTGAACACTGTGTAACAAACAAAACAGGTTAGGAAATACAAATGTGACATGGGATAGAATCCTAAGGTTTTCACATACAGTGACTGTTTCAAAACTGTTTACCCCAAATTCCAGGCATTCACCTCTGACGTGTAGCTACATCAGTAGATGTGATTTCTAAGGAAAGTCTCTAGGTAGGCATAAGACGTGATAAATTGAATCATAAAACTGTCTTTTTTCAAGTACCAAATTAGAAGGCAGGACTCCAAGGTTCCACCTTCAGCTGTGACAACTGACATACTGCGTCACAGTAAGTAATAACTTACAAGTTATTCCTCATCCCAAACCAACCAACCCTATGGCAATTGGGACAGCTTAACAGGTATTGTGGTCTTCACAAACCAGTTACATATAATGAAACAATCATAGATGACTGGCTTTAAGGGGTAGTGAAGTTTATATGAATTTGCTTACCTGGTCATGCTACTTATCTTTAGGACGGTATTTATTGTGGAGATCTAGAGAGATAATAAAGAGTAGTAAACCAGTTTCATTGTCAAACTGTTCCTTTTGTTACTTTCTGTAGAACAAGAGAGAGCGAAAACTAGAAGACTGATGCTTATTCTTTACATTACTGGCCCAGGACAACTGGATGTAAAAGTTCCCATGTCCTCAAAATACTTCTTAGTTAATCAGAATTACACCATTGCTGGTACATCATGAAACATCAGACTTGTTAAAATACAACACTCCCAAATAGTTTTCTGTGGGTTTTTTTTTATTACAACTGCAAACAGTGAAGGGTGCTGGGACAGTGTGGTTGGGGATGGGTCAGGACACTGGCCAGCACGTTGAGCTAAGAGACTGCAACAAAATCAGGCAAAGTACTGGCAAGCCTGTCCAAGTCACCACGAATGTGCATCTCTCAGCCTTCTAATCTGCTCCCCACCCAAAAAAGGGAGGTTTCAAGGCGCACAGCCTTCCTGCCACTCACCAGATGCGGATGGAGGTCCAGCTGGCTAAAAGAATCCGTAGTGAAAACATTTTCTTGCACCTGCTGCACTGCTTTTCTGAGTTAGGGGAAACAAAGCAAAACAAACCAAAGTACATGGTGTGGTTATAAATTATACAACAGTATTCTATATAAACAGCAATGAAACTACTGGTACCAAGCAACTGCTTTGCCCAAACAAGGGCAAGAATTCAAGACAGTGAATTTCAAGGCATTAAAAAGGTTTTTTTTCCTGCCATTTTTCTAAAATACCTGTGAATTTCTGGGATATCAGGGTTGTTTCTAAACAGGCTGGACGTCTTAATGAAAGGTTTGCTTTTCTGGCTTTCATTTCTGTTGTCAGTCAACTGCTTCTTAGGAAAACATTTTTGTGATGAACTTCCCTTCTCCCTGATGTCAGCTTCCGCAGCACATTTCTTGAAGGTGTTTATTGACGGCTTACGTTTACGTTTCAACGGTGGGTTTCCATGTGGTGGCTGGAGCTTTCTTTTCAGAGCACTAGATTGCTTTAATGTTAACAAACCAGATAGCAAGAATTCATTAATGACTGAGAATTAATAATATGATACTATATTGAACACAAACATCAGCCCACACATAGATCCCCTATTTTTGGAATCCTCTATCCCATCACTAAAGAAACTAAGTTTGATTTTTGCAGCTAGACAGTTCCTACTCTAACAGATTCACCACCATTCCTGATACCTCTGAACGCTACTGAAATGCAAAGAGAAAACTAACGTCACATGTAGTGCTCATCTCTGAAGGATTTCATCTAGCTTCTCCAGTAACTCAGCAGAACACGCTTTAAAAATCTCTCTCAAAAGCTCTGCAAATCTCCTGATTACATTAAAGCCATCCCCATAGGCTTTCTTGTTTCTGTGGACAGGAGGCATGGCCTGTACTTCACTCCAACTTATGCTTCTGCCAACTTTCAGCATTTCTGAGCTCTTTATTTCTGCTTCTGCAGCAACCAGTTTATTTTACTGATCTTCTAATCATCCTAAGAAAAAATTTTGCTCTCCCCATATCCCTCCAGGAACAGTGAAGAAGCAAATTAAATTTAACTTCCTTTGGTCCCCAAAGCCCTTTTTCCCTAAACTTGTTTTTCCCTGACACTATTGCAAAATTCAAAACATGTAAAATGCCAGCACAGTCCTGCCCCACTTTTTTCTCTCTTCCAAACTTCTAGCTGCACACTCTGATTTTCTTTGTTGTCCTGGGAACCATAATATTCTCAAGCTCTATTACTTTTTTTAACTTGTTTCTTCACATTTTTGGCAACCAACCATAAATCAACCTCCTACCACCAACAATCGCGATCAGAAAAACGATGGTGGTGCTGCCCTACCTCAAAGTACCCATTATAATCAGGGCAAACCCTGGCAAACGCTTAATTCCCACATATTTTTTTGCACAACATTTTAAGAACGATTTAAAAGTTGAGAATAACAATTGGAACAACCCAGAATTCCTGTAACAATAACTTTAAAATTGAAAACGTCCATTTGAACCGTTCTCTTTCTCCTTAGGAGAGCAAAGCACCTACTCCTGCAGCTCACAGCATCCCCACAATTAGAAGCTTACTCGAAAGCATCAGCCGTCCCCTCCCTGGCAGCACTTCAAAGCCTCCCCAAAGGCGGCAGAGGCCCGTCAGAGCGCTACCCGC
>NW_009650103.1:692871-742676 GCF_000708025.1 Charadrius vociferus
GGGGAGTCCCCGGGGTCGCCTCGCCTCCCTCCCCCGGGGTGTCCCTGCATTTGATGCCTTGTATATGCATAGGCGGGAAAAAAAAAACCGTGAATAGCCTAATAATGGCAGAGTGTAACGTGATACAGTATCGAGTGGATTTCAGGGAATCTAAAGTTTAGCAGTTTTTCTAAGAATTGCTTGAGCTTCGGTACTTTGGTGACAATTATCGCAGTAAGTAGAAATCTGCCTTGGTTTGCTACCTAAGCTGGAAGATTTTTGCAGCAGGGACTGTTTTGGGCTTCAGGGGGGCATCTGGGTTTCTACACTCCTTGGCACAGAGGAGCGGCAAGTGGGGCTGAATATTTTATTAAATAATAATTCTCTTTTTGTGGATCTAAATGTTTTTTCCAGAACAGTGCTAAGAATATGGAATAACTTGAGTTGAAATATCGAGTGCTTTACAATTTGAACGTTATGCCAAGCACCTTTAAGTGCACACTTGAGAAGTATGAAAAAAGGCTCTTTGATTCAGCAGACAGAGATTCAATAGCTGAGAGTCAAAACTATACAAATTCAGGCCAACAACGAAGCTGAAGTCTTTAAGAGTGAGATTAATTAGCCATTGGAACAGTGTAGTGTATGTTGTGATAGGGGATACTCTGTTTCAAGTGTGAATTGATTCCAGGAAAGTCTTCCTAAAAAAAAAATTCTGCAAGTATTTTAAAAGTTCTTTTTGTTATCTTGTAGGTTGGTCCCAAAAAGGAGGTAGCAGAATGTAAGGAAAAGTTCGCAAGTTCAGTGGATCCAACGGTTAGTCAAACTTTTATGCTAGATCGAGTATTCAATCCCGAAGGAAAGTCCTTGCCGCCTATGCGAGGATTCAAGTATTCCAGCTGGTCACCGCTGGGCTGTGACGCGAATGGAAGGTGCCTGCTTGCAGCTTTAACCATGGACAATCGATTGACCATCCACGCAAACCTCAACAGACTGCAGTGGGTGCAGCTGGTGGACCTGACAGAGATCTATGGGGAGCGTTTGTACGAAGCCAGTTACAAACTTTCTAAGGCTGATACTCCCAGGGGAGAACTAGGAGACTTCTCTGAATTTCAGCGGCGGCACAGCATGCAGACGCCAGTGCGCATGGAGTGGTCGGGCATCTGCACCACTCAGCAGGTTAAACACAACAACGAATGCCGGGATGTCGGTAGTGTGCTCTTAGCTGTACTCTTTGAAAACAGTAACATTGCAGTTTGGCAATTTCAGCTTCCATTTCTGGGTAAGGAATCAATTACTTCTTGCAATACCATAGAGTCCGGAATAAATTCCCCAAGTGTGTTGTCTTGGTGGGAATATGAACATAACAACCGAAAGATGAGTGGACTTATTGTAGGGAGTGCTTTCGGACCGGTTAAGATCCTTCCTGTCAATCTAAAAGCAGTCAAAGGCTACTTTACGCTGAGACAACCCGTAGTCTTATGGCAAGAAATGGACCAGTTACCGGTGCATAGTATCAAATGTATTCCTCTTTACCACCCCTACCAGAAATGTAGTTGTAGCTTAGTGGTGGCTGCAAGGGGAGCTTACGTGTTTTGGTGTCTCCTCTTGATATCCAAAGCGGGTCTGAATGTCCATAATTCCCACGTGACAGGGCTTCATTCTTTGCCAATCGTATCTATGACTGCAGACAAACAGAACGGCACGGTGTATACATGCTCCAGTGACGGAAAGGTAAGGCAGCTGATTCCTATATTCACAGACATTGCTTTAAAGTTTGAGCACCAGCTGATTAAGCTCTCGGAAGTGTTTGGCTCTGTCAGGACTCACGGAATAGCTGTTAGCCCATGCGGTGCGTACTTAGCAGTTATTACGACAGAGGGCATGACTAACGGTCTGCACCCAGTTAACAAAAACTACCAAGTTCAGTTTGTAACCCTTAAGACTTTTGAGGAGGCAGCTGCGCAGCTCTTGGAGTCTTCTGTTCAGAACCTTTTCCGGCAAGTGGACTTGACAGATCTTGTACGCTGGAAAATTTTGAAAGATAAGCATATTCCTCAATTCTTACAGGAAGCACTGGATAAAAAGATTGAGAGCTCTGGTTCTACTTACTTCTGGCGGTTTAAGCTATTTCTCCTGAGGATTTTGTACCAGTCAATGCAGAAAGCTCCCTCAGAGATCATGTGGAGACCTTCACACGAGGATGCAAAAATCTTGATATCGGATTCCCCTGGGATGGGCAGCACTGAAGATGATCAAGAGGAAGGAACTTCTAAACAAGCCAGCAAGCAGAGCCTATGTGACGCAGGCAAAGGTATGGACATAGATGACACTGCAGATGATTCTCTTCCTCAGTCAAGTGACATAGGAGGCCGCGAGCCAATGGAAGAAAAGCTTCTTGAAATACAGGCACAAATTGAGGCAGTAGAAATGCACTTGACACGAGAACACATGAAACGGGTGTTGGGAGAAGTTTATCTACACACATGGATTACAGAAAACACCAGTATTCCCACCAGAGGAGTCTGTGACTTCTTAATGTCCGATGATGGCTATGATGACAGAACAGCACGAGTAAGTGCACCTCTATACTCTGGGGGTTCGGTGTTACAGGTGACTTCTTTCTCCCCCCTCCATATCTGTAAGTGAAAATACAACTCTGGGGTGGGAAAAAGAATTGTAATCATGTCATCCTTGCCAGTCAACTTCTATAGAGCACACAGCTTAAGCTGTCCTTCCTTGAAATCGTGGAGTAGGAAGGAATGTGAATACAGATGTTGAAATTAGGATCAGGTACAATAAAGAATAAGCATGCCTGAGTTTTTGCAGAACAAGGGAGAGGACCACAATTATTCTGCTGCTGTTGGTGGGTTTAGGTTTGGGGTTTAGGTTTTGTACCGATTGAGAGGGATGTTTGTTTTCATGGCTTAGTTTATTTAATCTGTCATCTCTACAAAACAACTTGGTAGGCATTTCCTCTAGTCAGTTACGTCTGCGGTTCTAATTTTAAGAGTTGCGGCATCACTTCTTAAAGTATTTATAATTGAAAGTACTGTGACTGTTCAGGTGGTACATCAGGTCTTGTCATTGCTCCATGACCCTCCAGTGGAAAGATCAGTTACAGAGGTTCAGAAAGTGACTGCGTTTTACGAGTTAAATCCAGTGATTCAGAACTTTTTGCAGGCCTTTCAGTTAACCAAGCTGTCTTTGTTATAACATACATGGCCCGAATCTTCAGGCACGCTTGCATTTGTTGAACTACAATAAATAAGCATAACTGAATGCTTGGCTGTGACAGGAACTCTTCCCAAACTTGCAATGCTCCCTACCAAAATAAAAGTATAGCTACAAAGACAGCATCCTGACTATTGGCAATGTGTAGAATAAGCATCTGTGTCAGGAAGTAAGTGATCAGTGAACCTTGCACTGAGCAATGAAGTTTTCTGAATATAGACATCAGACAAAGGAAGCTTCAGTGGGAACACTCTGCCAGTAGCCTCCTGGCTCTTAAGACTTGATGACAATGCCTCAGATGTCTCTGTACCTCTTTGTATGAGCAGAGAACAGTTCTTTTCAGTACCCAAGTCCTTAAATCACTTGAACTCTAAAAATTGACCTTTACATTGCATCCAGACAGACAGAGGAAGGAAGCACGTTTCCGTGACTGATGTAGTGTGGTGTTCTTTCTGCTGGACTTACAACCCAGCAGGCCACACAGCGTGGCCATCAGTAATTCACTAGGAGAGTATTCTGGCAAAATTGCTGTGTTTCTCTAACATCCAATTACTATGAATTGAAGGTTTGAGAGGCGGCTTCTCTTATCTTGTAACAAATTCTTCTTTTTATAGTGATTAAAAGCTGACTTCCAAATTCTATTTTATCTATGCAGTTTGCTGTCACTTTTTAAAGGTCCTTGGGATGTGGTTTATATCTATTGAAATGTCAAAGACAAATTTGATCACATAAATGTTCTGCTATAAACATTATGTATACTCTAAGATGACTGCTGAAGACATCCATCCAGGTAATTTCTGAACGGGGTTTTTTTTTAGCACATCCATTGTGATAGGCACGAGAAAGTGAAAGCATTGCTATAATGGTCAGTGGCATCCTCTAAAGTGGTATGATACCAGTTTCTTTGGTACTTTTTAAATCTGTAAGCAGCTTAACATAACACTATTGCTCATAAGCTCTGCATCGCTTTACTGTGGGACAGAAATCTTTAGGAGATGACCACAAAATGAGAATAAATTAATACTTATCAAGGTATTAAAATTAATACTTATCAAGGTATTCTATTTCTTATGCTTTTATTTCATTGAATTCAGTGAAGAGCATAGATCTTTGCATCCTGTATCATATTCTGAAATCACAATACCCTGAGAGATGTTTCCACCTTTCAGTAGGCAGCTGTTCTTGCTGTAAACAACGCCGACTGCTCTGTATTCCCAGGTGCTGATTGGGCATATCTTAAAGAAAATGAACAAACAGACTTTTCCAGAGCACTGCAGCTTGTGTAAAGAGATCCTGCCATTCACTGATCGCAAACAGGCAGTCTGCTCCAATGGACATATTTGGCTCAGGTAATTGGTTCTTAAAGAGTTTTTGCCCTCCTCTGGATAATTTAAACAGAAATAGTTAACCTAACACACTTCCTAGCGTTGGAGTAAAAATTCATGAAGCGTGTTATCCAGGCTGCAGTTAATTGCAATTTTTGCTGGCTGTTATCTGCCCTCTTCCATGAGGGAGAGAGGAGGGCACTGTAAATTTGATTTGGTTCTCTTATCAGTACACTGTTTTTAAAATAAAATGCTTTTGATTGTCTTTTTTCTTCAAACGGGGAGGGTGGGGGCAGAGAGAAAGTAGGCGAGGGAAAATGAAGCATAAGTCATCCTTTGGAACAGCACCTGATGAAGGGTTTGTTCTAGTTACTTCAGCATTTGAAAACAAAGTAATTTAACAAAAAAACATTGGAAACAGACACATTGAGAAGTCAGACAAGTTCTGGAACATCTAGAAAGGGAAATCTTCCAGCATGGATGCATCGCGTATGTGGTGATTGTCCCTGGAGACTTGGCAAGTCAGTAGTCTGTCACAACGAAAAACCTTTGCCTAGCAGACAATATGTGCTAGTTTGGCTAAATAGTCATTGCCTTAAAGACACTGTGGTTCTTCCCTTGTGCAGGAACCCTCAAGTTCTTCACCTTTTCTACCGTATGCTAAAATTTTTTGGCCAATGATGAAACATTTTCAATGGTATATTGATTTTTGGCCTTTTTCATTTTTGTGACCACATGTAATTGGGTAGACTGGTGAAGTTTCATTTACCTGAATTAATAAATTATTATTTTTCCCATTTAATGTGGCTCATTACTGCCCTTACTCTCAGAAAGCAAGGTCTGTTGGGAACAGAACCCAGCCTCCAGTCGGGGCGTAGGAACAGGTCACAAAACAAAACAACAAAACCCCAAGCCTTTTGATAAAACTACTTGTCATTTCACAGGTGCTTTCTAACCTACCAGTCCTGTCAGAGTTTGGTATACAGGAGGTGTTTGCTTCACGACAGCATTGCACGGCATCCAACCCCAGAAGGTAAACTGTTCCCGCAGCCAAAAGGGGCAGGATTAGGTATTCTTAAGTTTTATCTGCAAAGTGACTTGATTTAGTTTCACTGACTTTTCTCTTTTAGGTAGTTATCATGTATTAGTACTCTGCATTTCATGGTGTCCTCTTGTTGTCCATGCATTAGTAGCACACCTTAATTACAAAACAGTGACTGCAGAAATTAATTTATAAATGTTACATTTTAATGGGAGTTGTTTAAACACCTGTAATCTGTGCTGGAGTGCTACAACAGTTAGTTCATATTCAAGTTGAATATATTAGCATCCAGTTCTGCAAGAGCTGAGGGTCTTTGACATTCTATTTCAGTGCAAGCTGTATTGATCCAGCACAGGTTAAGAAATAGCTGTCACCTTGCTGGCTTAGGTCCCAAACCTGCCATAAGTAAACAGATCATTCAGAGACAATAATGGCAGGCTGTGGGGGCCAGTCAACCTTTTGGCTTTCCATTTCCAGAGTTTGAGAAAGGACAAGCTGTGCAAGAAAATTGTTTTCTTCCCAACTGGTACACTTAAAAAAACCCATGGAGTACTACAGTTTGTCTTAAAGCGTAGGTGATACTTTTCCTCTCCCCATAATAACGTGGGTATACCAGTCAATGCTAAGGATCAACTACAGAACTTAAACCTCTGTGGAGAGAGGCTGTAAACTTAATATCCTTATATTGGAGAGGGACAAAGAAACAGAAACCAAGGACTGCATTATGTGAAGGATCTCATTTCAGTTAAGAAAATGAGAACGAACGGTACATTTGTGGCATAGTGATCCTTTACATTTTTGTCTATATAGCTATTTAGATGAGTATGTAATGGTATAGCACAAAGTGTTTCACCTTGATTTCGTCCCCTACTGAAGAGGGATTTAAACTGGCATTACTTGAAATTTCAAGACAGAAATGGTGTCGGATTCCTCTGAAGTCTCAGTTAATCCTGCATGGTTAATATATACCAACTGTTTCAGGATTGCTATGTAGTTTGTCCATCTCAGATGTCATTCCTGTGTTTATCTCTACCCCTGGCTTTAAACAACTTGTTTTCTTATTTGCAGATCCTGAATGGATCAAGAGGTTATTGCAAGGACCATGCACATTCTGTGATTCTCCTGTGTTCTAGAGAAAAGCTGTGTAAAGATCGAAAGTATTTTCTGTACTGCATAAGCTCCCTTCAGTCTCAAAGGATATAGAGCACAGGAATAAAGACTTTACTGGAGGGGGAAGACATTATCCACAGCCCTGTAAATAGAACATCGGAGGTTCTAGAAACTCCTTAAGTTCGGGAGCCCGTCCCATGTTCCAGAAACAAGTACATCTGGAAGAGCGAGTTTATAAAGCGGTTTGGAAATGCACCCCATTGGAGCATCAGCAGCTCAACACGCTTCCTTTTATTGAAAAGGAACTGAAGTCTTAAGCACGCCATGTGAACTGTCCTTTCTACCCGACAACTGTGTGATTTCCCAAAAGCGGAGCTGCCTCTTGAATGGTCTTGGTGGGTAGAGAAGGCTTCAGCTTGTAGTGCTATCTCTTGCTTTTTAACAAGCACTGGCACTTGCTGCAGAATATTAAATTATCAAAATAATTTGTGGTTCTGATTTCTTGCAGAGTGAAGCGTATGCCAGTTACAGCCATATGAAAGAAATTGGCCATTATATTAGTTTCACTTAAGGTCTAGAAGAATAACTGCCTATTAACTGTTATAACAGTATTGCAGTCCGTAGGGTAATATTGGCTGCCTGGGTCAAATACGGATCATTAAGAATAATTTTTAAATGTAATAATTATTAAACCAATAGCAATTAGATTAAACACTAATATATATATATACACTTTTCAATGCTCCTAAATCTCTTGCCCCACTTTCTTTTTCTGAACTAATTTCTAATCGCTGCCTAGCTTTTGCCAATGTATATGCCTTTTGTTCCACTTAACCCTCTACCAACAGGAATCATGTTTTCCAGTTTTTTATTTTCAATTGAATTGAGAGTCTCCTTCATACAGTAACTGAGTTTTACACAAGTTTGACACGCAAGTAATCGCTCCCAGCTGACAGTTTCTCTTTTCATAATAATGCAGTAAAAAAAACAACCCCAAACCCAAACCCCACCGTGGCTAATATGTCATAGGTAAAGTTTCCACAGATGGTCATGGAGTCTGGTGAAGCTCTTCTTGTATAACCTTGACTATCTCATCAAGAGATTCATAAGTACGCCAATGATGTAGCCTGGCTGAGCCCAGAGATTTATTCTGCCTTCTAACTGTCCTATCTGAAAAAACCCCATCTTTTTCTCTTTGGCATCTAGTTGCTATGGGGAGCGGGAGAATCCTTTTCAACTTCCTATGCAGTGTTAGAGGAATAATACCTCCAAAATGTGTATAGTTATTTGCTACAGTTTGTCTTGTTAACTTAAATCCATGTTGTCAAATAATCCAAAGTTTATGTATTTACATTCTTCAGAGTACTGATCTGGACACTCAGATGCGCTGCCCTGTTTGTGATTCATGACACTCCTAATTGTGTGTGAAGTCCTTTGTAGCTATTTGAGAAATCAAGGAATTGTCCTGACAGTATCAGTCTCCAACAATGCATGTGTGGATTGGTGCTTAAGTCTCCTTGATTCAATGACTATGCATATTTTCTTAATGTTCCTTCAACTTTAGTAGGAGCAAGTTTTTTTCAGCTAACATTGAAACAAGTCAGCTGTCCTTACTATTCAGTGTTTCATGCATTAAGCATGATAGTGCTTTGACGAGAATAATATTAATATAGTAGAATAGAACAGCAGCAGTACATTCATCTGTAAAATAATTAGCCTTGTTTGTAAATATCCTTGGAAGTGATACCATAATTGTATTAAAGAAATGTTTAGTTTTTTATTGCTGTGCATTGAAAATTGAAATTACTTTAGTGTGTCTGCAAAGAAAGTATAGATTGTGATAGCATCTAGTGAAACAAAGACACCGTAGACAGCTAATGTATGCGGAGTTTGGGGCCAGGTACTGTACCTGGGGCAGCGTTTATTTTTTCCTTCCCAGTGTTGATGGGGTTTGGGAGGAACAGAACATCAGTTTCCAATATGAGCTGAACAGAAGGTTTATTCATGGTGGCAGAAAAGACATTTCAAGTGGAAGCTGCGAGTCCTTGTCCAGGCAGTCCTGACCAGTTCATCAGTGAGTAAACATTCCCGTTCAGTAATTGACCTGACTCTGGAAAAGGTGAGAGAGCTCTCCAGAACCACGTGTAAGTGCTTTTTAAAAAAAGTGAAAGAACATTTTCTTTGATATTTGCTTAAAAACCATATTAATATCCTGATCTACTGGAATGTTTAAGTCTGACCAAAAGGTTCAGCATGACATCATTAGATTAACTCCTGGTGATTAATTCTAGCAGTTATCTTGAATTTCTCTGGATTGAGTTTTAATGCTTTAGACACGTAGAAGCTCCAGTACACCTAGCATTAATGTTTATTTTCCTTGTCTTTCAAGGCGGTAGCTACTCAGTATACTGTTGCCAGTTTATTTAATCTGATTTATGACTGCTGGGAGAATGGAATTTTAGAGCCAATGATGTCGGCTTTGTCTGCATGCCAGTGGAGATCCTTTAGCACAAAGCTTTCACTTCTCACCCTGACCCATTCACAACAGGTAAAGAGGTATTGTGATTTAATTTTTTTCTTAAACCATCACTGGTCCCTGAGTGTATTTTTAACTAGTGTAGGCTTGAGTAGTATAGCATACCTCAGACCAGTAACATTTAACCTCTGACGCTGATCTTACTGGATTTTTCTGCCCAGCCAGCAGCTGAGACTTCCTTTGAGAACCCTTTTATCTGTCTTGGACTCGTGACTTGCAGTTTGGGAACGTGGAGGCGAGTCGTGCTCCTGTTGGAGGAGTATAACAACCTGCAGGGCTGCAGCAGCACCCTGATGCGTTATCCCTCACGTTGTCCTAATGAAAACCCTTGCTTTCGTCCCACACAGGGAAGGCGAGTGGGTGAGGAAGGTACAAACAACTGCTGCCAGATCCTCGTGGTATTTTGCCATTAACAGAGCTGCCTTCTCAAACTAATACATAGCCAAGCCATCTGACATTAAGGCCCAGTCTGTTTTGAGAAACAAAGTGAAGTACTCAAAGAATAAATCCCACAAAATCAGAATTTTTCTTGCTAAGTTTTTGCCCCGAGTTTTGCGAGATGTCTCCAACAAGTGAATAGTTGAAGGCTCTCCTCAACTGCTTCGCCATGTGGTGGTAAACACTGTGGCTGTTTATGGTGCCTCATCTCGAGAGGAAGAGCAGCACCCCAGCAGAGAGACGAAGCAGTTCTCAATGCACTGCTTTTTTTTTTTTTTTTTTTAAAGGATTGTGGTATTTGCTCTCGCATCTGAGAGTTAATAGCCAGAGATGGTGTGTTCTGTGTCATTGTCCTTGATAAGTAGCTTCTGATAGCATTTAAGATTTGCTACTTGGGCTTGTAACAGGAGTTTATCCTTCCACCACTGGGATGAAGAAATCCAGGCTAATCCAGGTTCGATGGATAAGCAGAACATCTCTGGACTGTACAGCTTCTTAGTGCCTTGGTGCTAATTGTTGGAACAAAGGTGAAGGTTTGGGGTCAAGAGGACTGTCTTGGGTCTCCAAACTACACCTCCTGCTCTGGAATTGGTGACAGTGGAACTCATTGCTGCCTTTTACCCCAATTCAGCTATGGGTCGGGGACATCATCATTCAATCAGCCTTTCCTTTTATATGTTTCCCCCATCCTATTAATCCTATGGTATATTTCTAGAGAGGAAATATTATGGTTGCTAATGCATACATACAGGCAATAAATATTTCCCTGACTTCTTAAAACTTACCAGGATTTCTGCTGGCTAATGTATCATCAGTGATTATGGGCAGCAAAACACCATTTATTCTATCCTCATTAAGGGTTTCTTGACATAACTGAATGCAAACATTTATAGTCCTATTACAGGCTAACAAATCACATGTGTGTTGTTGTGCCCTCAACTAACGCTTACAAGAGACTTGTTTGTACAAGTTTAGTTTCTCAAATACAGTGCCCTTCATTTATGACTTGCCCAGTTTGTGAAGCAGTGGCCAGCCTCGCAGGCACAACTGCTGGAGTCTCAGTTGCCACCTACAGGTACGGCATCGGGGAGAGAACGAGGAAGAGCGCCCATCCTTGCTCCGCAGAGCAGGTCGGGGTTAATCACAGAAGCTGTTGCTCTTTTGACAGCATTTAAACTTGGTGTTTGAGACAGGTGCAAGGCCAGTTAGATGTGTCTACCCATAGATTATCTTCAAGGGGGTGGGACAGTGGCTGCAGGAGGAGGGAGGTACCTCTTCGCTCTCCCTAGTCTGCCTTTCTGCATGAGTGGAGTTGGGTATGTCAGCGAGAGACTATGTGCCCACTTCCTGCTGGCAATCATGATAAAGTGCTTGTTGGCATTTTACAGCCTAGTTCATGCTGTTCATTGAATTCTTTGTGGCAGTCACCTTGGGTGTAGTTAGGAGCAGTCCGACACTTAACAATAAACTTCAAAATTTGTTACTGCAGAGCACTATTTCGTATTTTTGCAGCTGGAAGTAAGGCCAATAGCAGTCTTAGCCTCAAAGTGTTGGTAGTCATGGTAAAAGTCAGATTTATAGTAAGCATCTAAATTAACTGGAAGGAGGTGTTAATGGGTTCTCAGTAAATAAAGGTGAAATGCTCAAAGTAGTTACTAGTACTATGTCTGTCCTCATCCACCCCTGCCTTGCAAAGCTTTCGTATCAGGCCTGTAAATGCACAAATTACACTGGTTATACTCCAGATTTAAATCAAAATGGGCAGAGTTTATTCTTTAACCCAAACTGGTACAAATGTCTGCGTGGAGATGCCTGCTAGTTTACAGCTCCGCTGGTAAATACCAGGTTGGAAAGCTGCTTTTTTCCCCTCCATGTGGGTAAACAAGAACAACTTGAGCTTGGCGCTGCTCACCTGGAGTCCTGTCCTACCTCTCAACGTTGAAGGAATCTTAATGCGATGGAGTCGAGCCTTCTCTTGGCAGTCTCAATCCCCGATGGTTTTCTACAACTTGCAGAGGGTAGTACGTGTGTACAGCAACGCCAACTGAGCTTTAGTTTTCACTTCTAACAGAGGGGCACCTTGTATACGGACACTTGATTTTCTGTCTGTGCTAATCTTTGGCTGTATTCAGTTCTGACTTACTCTTTACACTGGAGATGTTCCCAGACCTTTGGTGTCAGGTGGAATATTCTTATTTCACCACTATTTTTTAATGATAACTCAGTTCTCAGCACTCTTCACTGAAAAGACCTGGAACGCCTGCTGCGGTGTCGTGATGCGGGCAGTGACCATCAGGAGTGTCACAGCTGCCTGTGGATGTTCTCTCCATTGTGGCAATGCAGCCGGTACACGGGGCAGTTACTGACATTAACTACACTACAGTCTGGGGCAGAAAGTGGAGTAGTAATTCCCTGTGCTGTCCTGTGCAGCTGAATCAACCCAAATATTAACAGTTGCAGCACCTTCATCACAGGAGGACTCATGCACTGCTGAGACCCTCCAGCAGGCGTTCCAGGGCTGTGCCAGCCCTGCGGCATTCTTATTTAACACAAAACTAGGAGGCCAGCCCTGAAAAGGGAAAACCCAGGAGCCATCCAAATGGAACTGTTCAGAGGAGAGTTTTATTTAATTGCTCCGCTAATTGAGTCGATCTCTTCATGCTAGTTTAATTCTGTTCTGGGGTGCGTGTGCTGCAGCTGGCCGACCACGCGGTCGTCAGGCTGAATGAAAAGCAAAGTCGAGTTTTATTCTTTAGTTTCTGAATTTTTCCTTTGAGACTTAGTTCATGGGAGGGTCTGACAAAGTTGCTGTGAATATTGATGCTGTGTATATGGCACATTTTGTAAACGTGAAGCAAACCTGGATGTATGTTTTGTATACTGCGACAGTACCATTGTAATCCCATGCCTTTTTTATTATAAATAAATGAATAAAGTACTTGTTTGTAATGTCTGTATTTTAAGGGACTGAATTCCTGGAAGGGACATAGGGGTGCCAAGAGCTGAGACTGGCAAGAAAGAGCAGTGTAGTTAAGCAGTCAGTCCTTCAGCATAAAACTTCACACTTAAATTTAAAAAAAAAAAAAGCTTAATAAAAATCTCGCTGTGGCCAGTGTCACAGAACACCAGCGGTAAAGCCCGGGAGAGGACCTGGGATCTGACCGTGTCCTTCAGCCACACAACGTTCCCTTCTCCTTGCCAGCATAGGTTCAACCCCTCTTTTCCCGGTCCTCCCAAACTCCAGCTCCAGAAAACAATTACACTAAAGAACCAACTTTCTTTGATGAAAGGGGCCTGACATCACCTTTTCTTCTGTAGAATCCAACAGTTCTTGTTGCAGGAAGAGGAGAACAATGCAGGAGGGACTGCTTGTAGAGGGGAATAGACAATTTTCTGTATGATGTATGACAAGGCACGAGTCACCTTTCAGGTTCAGTTTTGGGAAGTGCGACACAGATGGGCAGTTACAGGCTCACAACCACAGTTCACTCTGACTTCAGATCAGCTCAGCTCCAGCTGCCCCTCTGGGAAGCAGAGCTGAGGCACTGGAACCTGCCAAGCCTGTCTGCTCTAAACCAAACCTTCAGGACCTGTATGACCGCTCTGCTGGACCTTCCTCCATTACTGTCCTGCAGCTTCTACAGCACCTTGTGAGTGGATGGCAACAAACCCAGCTACATTTAAGGTTTCTGTGCTGAAACCATCACCCAAGTAGCACCCAAGTCTTACAGGGAAAGGTAAGGAACCAAAGGAGTCAGCAGGGGAAATCTTTAAGAGCTACAGAGGGTCCTCGCAGAGACGGTGCTGGAGGATGGGTTTCCTGCCTGGCAGTGTTCAAGCATCCTTCCACCATAGTGTACTGAAAGATCTAGTGTTTGGAGCAGGTGGACACAAAAGTTTGTGGAAAAGTTGGACGTGCTCATCTTATTGCTGAACTGCATAATTAACAGCATAATATATAGGGTATAGCACAACCTCCAAGCAGCCCTCCGTGCAAAGCATCTTCGGAAAGCAGAGTGATAAAAGATGTCCATTTCAGAACCGGGCAAGCTGTACAATAAGTAACGTCTGGTCCCTGCTGCGTTCTTACCACCTCCTCTTCACCTTGTTTTTCTCATTGCTCAACATTTGTTTTGCCAGAATAAGATGCTAATAAAATCAAGCGTAGTTACCAAATTGCTTTTCAAGTGTTGCATTCCAATTATAAAAGCCTAATTCCTCCTTCCACCCACTGAACCTTTTTGGTATTAACAGGCTTTACTATGCAAAGTGATGCAGGGGCTGTTTCGTTTACAGTAATTAAATGAATGTCAATTGTTTTAGTTGTTTCTGAGGGAGAGTTCTACATGAGTATTAGCATGTTCTGCTAACCCTTACGTTCTGCACTTCAGGCCTGCTGCAAACCCTTGGGGGTTGACCATTGACCTGAGACTCCGTACCCAGACATGCCAAGTGCATCTCAATGAGACAAGCTCTTTTTCTCAGTTTCTATGGAACCAGCAGAGTGGAACTAATATAGCGTCCGCATATAGATGAAAGAATGAAGAGGAAAAAGGGCTTTACAGCTAAATTAATTAAGCAGATGTACCTGTCTAATTAAAGATGCACTGTCCCTTTTGTACTCTAGCTGCAGTACAAACAGTATTTAAATACACTCTCCATCCATTTCATCTATCAAAATATTTAGTAGGAACACTCAGATGAAGGTGATATTAGCAAGATGAGCTTCCCATGTATTATTAATAGAAGGGCTCCCAATTATGCATGAATGCTACAGCACATCTTTATAGCGATAGCATAAAAAACAGCTGCCCAAGTAGGTTACCAAACAGCACATTTGTAACAGGTCGGACTGTTACAAATGCCTTTGCCCAGCTTTAGACAAGGTTTGTGGTTGGGCCCTGTGCCGTGGGAGCAGCCGCTGCCTCAGCCTGGTGCTACGAGCTGGAATCTCTCAGCACAAGAGGCACAGAGGACTCAGCTTGCGTTGCTGGTGCTAGAGGATTTGGCTTTCTTGGATTTCGAAGATATTTATTCTGAGATGTTTAAAGCTGCCCTCAAGGCTGGAATGTCCAATTCCCATTTGCCAAACCCCCTTAAAGGTCTTGAAAATTCTGACCTTAAACTCTCCCAAAATAATACAGTATCCTCAGAGCCATCTGGATAACCAGGGTCTTCCCACCTGAATTTACTCTGCAGGTGTGAGAAGGGAATTTGGCATGCATATCCCTACAGCACTCCGTATAGACCTAGACACACATGATCAAAGACAACAACAAAGACCCAAACTTATTTGCAGCAATAGCATCAGAGAAGTCATCTAAAACCAAAAGGCTTCTGGAGGCCTGTCCTCTCTGAAAGGAGGCACGTGCCTCCTTCATCTTCCCAAACACAGAAGCTTCCAGGAGAAAGTTGAAGCTCCTCCCTGTTCCCCGGTCAAGGGTAATTCACACTCATACCCGGGGGAGAAACAGAGGGAAACATAATAGAGGCATCAAACTCAGCGCTCCTCTGAATCACAACAAATCACACCCCTTTCTTAGAAGCATTAAGGATGTGCACGTCCACCGCCAGAGTCTGAGCTAGCTAACAGAGCACTGTGCTTTTCACCACGGATTTTCCAGTTAAGAAAAGACTTACCTGAGTGTTTTCTGCAGCCAGATCCAGCCAAAGCAAAAAAAAAACCTGGGCACCAACCTGCCCAGCCACAGCTCAGCCAGGGCAGCCACAGGCTGGGAGCCTCACTCCCTGAGGAAAACAGGATTTAGTAACCTATCTGCTCCTGCAGCTCGTTATGTCCTTAATTGGGTTCTGAAAGCCATGGACCTGCAACCAGTTTTCTATGGCTCTGGATACTTTTTCCAGTCCATCTGAGTCTTCCTGCCCAGCTGTGGGGGTGGTCTGCAGCACAGGGTGACTGGGACGGCCGGTGCACCTGCAGAGTGACTATTTTGTCAGAACTTTTTAAACAATCCGAGTTAACAAGGGAGTAAAAACCTCTGCACCCCAGCCTCAAAACATTGTAGCTGTTTTGGGGGAAATTGTGCTGCAAGCTTTGTTCTTCTCTTTGCTTTTGCGTTTGGCTCCAGCTGAGTGTGACAGTGAGGTCGACAGGCAGTGCCCACGCAGTTTTGTCGGAGTGCACTGAGCAAATTAAGGCACAAACACATCTAATAGCTTTAATATTCCAAATTGGTTTCATGGGTATTACATGGTTAAGGCAAAACTACAATTCACTGAATCACAGAATCAGAAAAAAGATATTTGACTTAAACACAGGACCTTCCCTAGCCACAGTGCTTCATGCCTTGGATCACAAAACAAAAGCCAAAAAAAATTCCCATAAAACATAGATTTTTACTCTCTGTGCTTCATAAGCTTTTTGATTTTTTGCATGGAAGGGGCTTAATGATACAGCTTTCTATAAACTCAAAGACAACATGAGGGTCTTGGTCAGCATTGACATAAAAGGCATCTTCATAAAAATCCTCCAGTTCCTTGACATTTCTGTAATAGGTTTCCACGCGGTTCTCAATATTTTCTTCCTTGTCTCTAGGGTTCTGCCTGAGACGGGCTTGGATCTCCGGTGTGGGTGCTGGTCTGAATGTAGTGTGGTATCTGGAGATGAGACAGAAATGCCACCGCTTCAGCTCAAGTTGAGGACACAGTGGCTGTTTCCTAAGATACTCCTTGATTTTGCCTATCGTAGTTCCTTGGAAGTGCCTCTTTCTACTCTAGGTTGGGGTTTTAAAACAATGATTGGAAATTTCAGGGCAAGTAATCTGTCATTCCTCCTCTCAAGAATCCTGGATACTCAAAAGCCAAAAGCTCTCGAGGTGACACAGAGAGAGTGCTGCTAGTGTTTGCACACTTTGCACAAGGTGTAGAGAAATCCCTATTGCATGCCCGATGCTCCAGGTTCAGAAGCATTTCCAGATCTGTTCCAGATCCAATCCCAAGGTAACATGTTTTACTTGTAATCACAGAATCACAGAATTTTCAGAGTTGGCAGGGACCTCTAGAGATCATCTAGTCCCACTCCCCTGCTAAAGCAGAACTGCCCAGAGCACATCACTCAGGACTGCATCCAGGCGGGTTTTGAAAGTCTCCAGAGAAGGGGACTCCACCCCCTCCCTGGGCAGCCTGTGCCACTGCTCTGGCACCCGAACCGTAAAGAAGTTTTTCCATGTGTTGGAACGGAACTTCCTCTGTTCCAACTTGTGCCCATCGCCCCTCGTCCTGTCACTGGGAACCACCGAGAAGAGTCTGGCTCCATCCTCCTTCAACCCACCCTTTAGATATTTATAAGCAATAATAAGGTCTCCCCTCAGCCTTCTCTTCTCCAGGCTAAAGAGTCCCAGCTTTCTCAGCCTTTCATGATGTCTAGTAATCTTTGATGTCTACTTTAAAAAAAACATCTAAAAAAGCCTAACTTTAAACCTTAACATCTGTTAAAAATCTTTGCTGTAGTTTACTGTTATGCTGATGCTGAACATCAGTCAGGAAAAAGCTGGCAAACTTTGAGCGCTTCCTTTGCATTGAATCAGTGAGCCCAAACACAGCCCTGTTTCCAGGCGTTGCTGAAGGACCTGTAACTTCAAATGTGTTTAAGACTCTCAGACATTGGGGACTTTCCTGCCAAGATTCAAAAGTGCAGCAACACAGCTGGGATCACCAATATCAAATTTTGAAAGCATTTCCTATTTAGCAGGCACGTGGGTGAGTGCTTCCAGCGACCGGCAGAAGGGTAGCGGAAGCGCAGCCCTTCCTCAACACAGTCTCCACATCACCACAAGCTCCAGCTTGAAAGGCTCTTCCTCTTAATAAGCCACTACAAGTAGGATTAATACTGTTATTGCTAAAGATCACTGGAAGAAGTTAAGAAGACACAAATATTCTAGTTCAGTCTCTATTTCTGGGCAGATACCAGGTACAATTCAATTGCTGCCATCTTTTTATAGTAGCTGAAGATAAAAAGAGGTTAATTCACAGAGGTAGGTTTTGGTTATTTCTAATTTTCTAATTTCCAGAATGCCAGAATTTGGCTTCCCTGAATTCACAGTTGTAGCTGACCCAACTAGATCAGCAGGACGGGGGATTGGCATCACCAGAGTCCTGCAGCAGCGCCGCAGTCCTGCGCAGCCTGCCCCGACAGCGACACCAAAAAGAATTCTGACGATGTTTCTGCATTGCCAAAGGCTCCCAACAATCACTAAAAGCTCTTTTGCAAACATGTATTTAAACGTCCTGCCATGGTAATTCTACTTAGTAAATGTCTCCTGTGCCTTAACAGAAAACCAGTTTACTCCTTTTCCTGTACAGCCAAATTTTCTGAAACTGTTGGGATAGAAGCAAAGCCGAGGAGAGCAGCGGAGTCTCTGTCTCTGCAGCATTCCAGCTCCAGCTGGTACCATGATGCGGACACAGAGTTCATTCCACATTAGGATTATTTAGAGCACAGCTAAAGGCCACCCTCTTCACTGCACTGTAGCCAGTGGTGCAGGTTTATCGTAATGCTGGGGATTAGACACAGCATCTAAAACAATTCAATTCACAATGAATTTGGAGGGAATAAAACCCAGAGTTTGGAAGAAAGAAGCGTGTTAACTGGAGCAGATATTGAAAAGGCTAATCCTAACGATAAGAAATGCAAAGATGTGTGAATGATTTGCTTCATACTGTTCATTTCTTCCAAACAACTGCATCACTTATTACGAAAACAAAGAGAACAGTTACAGCAAATCACTGTTGCTGTCACAAGTTAATGTTGCACCTTGAGTGAGATGTCTGAATAATCATGCATCACTTTGGGACAAATCCAGTAGTTATGGCCTTAATGTTTGAGACTTCAGCATTTGTCTTTGATTCAATAGGATGCATTTAACCATTAGAAAAGTAAAATAGTGGTTTAAAATTTAAACGTTGGGAATCATAAAAAACAGAGCATAAGCGAAGTTGCAAATCCACACCAATTCCAGCAGGTATTTAAGAAGACATTTCATTGTTACTTGTTCCCCCAAAAACACGGGTGGAGAACACAGTAAACCTGAAGGTCACCGGTGAAACAAGGTGATATGACTGCCAGTGAGATGAACTGCCGCGTTTGAGAACCCAACTTACAGTGACTCAGTCACCCAAACGAGTTTGCTCTACTGAGCAGGAAATATATTAATATCTCACTGCAGACAGAACCATCACAGGATCTGGGGGAAGTAAAATGCAGCAAGTTTTCCATTTTCCCCAGCTGGGAAGCCTTCAAAATTCCCACGGGAATGTCTGAAAACCATCTGCATTTAGGCTAGGTTTCAGACATCTTCCCTCAGCGTTATTTTACCAACCAATTTAGTTACCATTAAAATGTCAGACCTGAGCTACTCGCTACCATAGATTTCAGGCTCCATGATTTTAAAATGCCCTGTTCTGAGAAGAGGAGCTTGCTGCAGCAGGTAGGGGGGTTGGTACTCCAGTAGCTATGAAAGTTTTAATTTTTCTTTTAAGGAATCCCTAAGCAAGAGTACAATATTCCTGAGTTTCCTTAGATTTCTATGAAGTCTACCTGGTGCTTTCATCTCACTGGCAGTCTTGAAAACTGTTAAACATCAGACATGAGTGCTAACCTTTCCCCGGTGACGGGATCAATCCTTCGTTGAGACAGCCGTTCCATGATGGATTCATAGGGGAGGTTAAAGAAAAATACCCTACGGAGAACATAAAAATTAAGTGCATTAACATCCTGAGAACATCACTTGTGACCTTCAGAGTATGAGTTAATCCTTACGTCGATGAATGGCATGCACAAATATGGAAGCGACAGCACTACTCAAAACTGCAGCACCAGAAAACACTAGCATATGCACAGGACTGCTCTGGTTCTGCTCTTCACATCTTGTTTAGTCTCCAAACTTGGCAGAAGCTCTTTGACATGTGTGTGGTGCTGTGGGCACTGACGGGGCTTAACGGACAATACAGTGTGGACACCAGTGACTGAATTAGAGCTGGAGCCTGTCTCGGGGTCTGTCATAGCTCGCTTACAATCTAGCAGTTACCTCTGAACTTCCTCTGGATCCAGCTTCCCAACCCAACTGGCAAATACAATCACAATGACATTCTGCAAAAGGTAAATAAGAAATTGGTACTGTTCCTGTCAAGGACAGAAAAAGAGCTTGTCTGCCAGTATTATCCATTCTTCCCTAATAACAGCACGGCACAACTCAGTGCCCACAAAAGGGATTTCCCTCTTGCTGTTTTAGTCCACTTCCACTTCTTTCGCCCTTGTCTCCCCACACAGCTCCACAGTGTGAGTCCTCCTGTTTCCCAATCCTGTCCTGCGTCCTTAAAAGCAGAATGAGCAGTAAGACTTAATAAGTGCCGCATTACGACGCTGACAATTCCCTGTCCCTTCCTTTAGCACAGACCTGCAGAGACCAGCACTGGGGCACGGAAGGCAGCTCAGTATGGCATAACCCACTCGACAACCTGCCTTGCTGTTCTGACTGCCGAAGAGGAAATATTAATGCTTGATTTTAAGATCAAAATCTGCAATTCCCATTGAGTCTGAACAAGACATAACTGCTCAGCATCTTAAAAAGTCAGATCCTTAGTGTGAGTGGGGTGGGTTCCACGCTATGAACAGCTTTTCACCAGAGGATGGAATGGGACTTGTCAACTCATTTCATAGAGGTTACATAAAAGCTGTGATTTGAATCAAGACAACAGAACCAGAAAACAATATACACCCCGATTGACCCCACTCACATTACACTGGGTATGAACTGTTGTGCCCATCTCACGTTGACTGCTCCTTGGCGCTTTGTTTCATTGTAATGGTCCTGTTAATTTTATATTCCAGTTCAAAAGCTCTTCAGCAGAGAATTCTTGACAAACTGCTGAGAATGAGCAGAGACGCGAGTCCCCTGTCCCCAGCTATTGGAAGAGGCCACTGCAATAGGAGACTAAAGCAGATCTGGACAAAGATCCCATCCAATGACTAATTCAGACCAAAATAAAAAATAAGGCTTGCTTTGAAAACTTATGAAAATAAACTTTTACCAGCTAAGCACAGCCCGAAGCCTGTAAATGCATCTCTCTTTATAATACACCTTCCCCTGCTGCTGCTTTCAAGGCCAGGCTTCCTATTTTTGTTTTTGTCTGCCTCTCACAAAAGATACTGTATGCCTTAGACATTCACCAAAGGAACATTTTACACTGACTGGGTGGGATCAGACCAGATGAAAGGCTGAGCTTTACCTTGGCATGCACATAGCAGATTACTAGAATCCTTTGTAGGATTTAAAGTTATGAAAATCATCTCTCTTTTCAAATGTTTACAGATAATGACTTCTATTCACACTGTGGTAACAAAATAACAGCCAGGAATAAAACATTCAAGATCTCAGAGATTCCAAAGACAGGAAAAGAACAACAGTTTCAGCACTCTTTTATCCCTTACACTCTTAACATTTTGTTTTTCTTTGTTTCTGTTGCCCAACAATGGCACAAAAACGTGATTGTCAGAACAGGTAACATCTGATGATATGTCTCAAGATGAATATTCTAGTAGAGAGGAACAACATTTATACAGTCATGATAATTGATACGGCTTCCTATTATATTCTGAAATAAACAAAACCACTAAAGGATTATAACCTGGCATATCAAGAAAGCTTGTCGTAATTCAGTTACTAACTCAAAAAGTATTATGGTATTTGAAACAGAAGAGCCTAAAAAACTCCACTTAAAAAGCTGCCAACAAAATGAACTCTGAAAGCCTTGTCTGAGATTCCCTTCTTTTTTACACAAGATGCTTCTTATTATCCAGTCTGGTGTCACCATTAAAGAAGAGTGTAGGGGAAGATGTGGGAGAGTATAGACATCGCTGCTAATATGGATTTTTTTCCCCACATGCATTGTATAATGGCACACACAGAATATACTATACAACAGCACAAACTCCTAATCCAATGGTCCTTCCAGTGGAAGGTGGGATGCCTTACCCTGCCATACCAAGCATCTCCTATAGATAAGAGAAAACATCACTCCCCGGGGCTGTCAGTTGAAAATCGTTCAGAAGCAGGAAAAAAAAAGATGAAGGGGAAAAACACTGACAGAACTACCGTCTAGACTTAAAATACTTCCAATTAGAAAGCTTTATTATCATTTTGAAGGAGACACATACCACACACAGTCTATTATGCAGCCCCGGGAGGCTTACTCACATGAGTAAAGCCTATTTACATGTATGCGCTCTCTGTGAAGTGTTAGCCTTGGGTATATGATATATCTCCTGCAGCCCCTCGAGGTATTTCTGAGCAACATTTCACCAGTGTCCCTCTCAGGCTGCTGTGGCTCCGGTCACATAACAAACTTGACCCTCCAACTGTCCAGGTAACACGTTTGTTTGTTTTCTCTTGGAAATCCTCATAAGATAGAGGGCTGCATCCACGACCTCGATCCAGCTTTTAGAGCAGTAATTGGAACAACTCCCTACAAGTACTGGATTCACCTCCAAGGAGAGCTTGGCCCCCTTCACATACCGAGTGCAATTTTTTTTCACATAAACGCATCCTCTGTAAAGCTCGCTTTAGGAATCAGCCAGGCTTTGTATGTTGTAATGTGTCACAACTTCTATCAAGGGGAAATATGAAACAGATGTCATCAGAATTGGTAGACAGGGAGGCGAGGAAACACAGCCTCATATCAAAGTATACTACATTGTACTGCTAGATTAGCATCTAGCGCAGCTCCTCTCTCAGAGTTGGCAAGCTGTTAGTTCAGCTCCGCAACAGGTGAATAACGTCAATCAGCCGCACGGCGAGGGGCGCAGCGGGGAGGGCTGGGCAGAGATGCACCGAGAATCCGCACACCTCCGTCGCGGGCTCAGCACCTACCACGCGGCAGCCAAAAATCATTGGCATCCAGTTACAAATCGGTGCTGTGTGGGGTATGACTCGGTAGAGCCTCTCGGCTCAGGTCTCTGAAGACAAATGTCCCCCTAACTACCACCGAGTGGCAACACTGCTGCTAGATGCAGGACTGAAACCAAGTGATTCGTAAGCAAAGCTCTGTCCTCTCTCCTTTGTTCTCTCTCCCAGGAGAGGGATGTGAGAGAAGGTCCAGTCCTGTCAGCGAGCTTTCACAGAGAATAAAACCATGAAGACAAATGTTAAAAGGAAAAAAAAACTTGTGTCAGAATCCTGCCTCTTCCTCACTGTATTTGACATCACTTATCTAATTTATTACAGCTTTCAGATACATTAGAGAGATTAAATTCCAACAAATTAATAATGTTGATGACACCTTCACTGTGTACCTAGTCAAATGAGAACTAGTTGCCTTTGGATGACGATGAAATATATAAGGCCTCTAACAGCTGGAATGTAACGTCGTTTCCCCACCAGCCATCTGGCATTCCAAAAGGGTATTCGAATCGCTTCTGGCTTCTGACTATTCAGACAGCGTTGTCTAAGATCTTAGAGGTCACCAGGGCATCCTGATGGCTTCCCTTCGCAAACGGAGAGAGGAGAAGGTAAAAGTATGGGCGGCAGAAGTTTTATTTCACACCTGATCGTGAGACAGCATTTTTGGAAAAATGTGTGACACAATAAGCGAAGAAAGGTTTTTTGACCTACACAATTTATCTAATGCCGAACCGCACTTGTTCCAGATGGCATCCAGCCTGGTTAATCCAAGTTATTAACAAGTGACAGCACTCAGAGTTGTCCACAGGAGAATTTTTTTGGTGGCACTTTTCCTGTTTTGTGGACATAATGTCACTGACACAAAGCACCTATACTGGAAAAACTATGAGTGTTGCCATTAGAAAAGCAAATGCTGTGTGCCTGAGTTCTGATATCCCTGAGGTAGGGATTGAAGCATGCTGCTCCTGCGTCACCTTCCAGGATGGCTCCGCTGCCTTCCCAGCTGTCTTCACATCTCAAGAAAACTAAAGCTCTGCCTGTGAGCCATAGCCTTCCACCGGTTTTGGTCCTGTAATTGAAACAGCTGTTTTACGAGGCTGACCTAGATGGGTCCAGACGTTGACTGTTCTAGACCTGAGCTATTTACTTAGGTCAGAATCTCATCCTTGGCTTTTCCTATTACCTGCAGTTGCTCTGGATTGACACTGGCGGAGGGGAGACCAAAGCCCTTTTTTTTTTTTTACAAAAAGGAAAATTATTGTCTGTGAAATTTGACCTATACCATTAAATTTAATTGAATTCATACCTTGTTTTCATTTAAGGATGAAAAGTGATACAACACGATATCTGAGACAGAATCCTGACTCCCTTGCTGGCTTTTAAAAACAGAGACTACGGACTTGCTTGTGGCTGTACCAGGGCCAGATAAAGCCTTGCAATGAAGTTAGGATGCTTCAATTAAAAAAAAATATACCACCAAACAACACTGGGCCACTTTTATTGTAGCATTTAAACTTTTGCGTTGAAACTGCAACTTTAAAAATAGTAAGCTATTAATCTTTCCCTTATTTTCTTGACTCCTATATATCTTCTCCCTCATAGGCAGGTACCAGCTGCCATATTCCCATTCTTCACGCTCTGCACTCTGCAAAAAAAAAGAGGCCCCTGCTGGCCAATTCTTGTTTAAAATTGTGCATAATTGATAGTGGCAAATCTACCCCAGCTGTGTCTAAAACCTCTCCAGGGGCAAGAAAAACACTCTCTGTGACTGTCATTAACTACTAAATTAGCAAGTGCTCCTGGCAGTTTACAATGTACCGCATCACTCTGCTTTAAAAAAAAAAAAAAAGAATGTGAAGATCAGATGCCTGTGTGATCTCAAAGTTAGAGCAAACTTTGCTGGCAGAACCCTAGCTAAATCAGAGCAAAAGAGAATGGGAAAGAGCGAGCGAGAGAGAGACAGAGAGAAAGAGAAGGAGAGGAAGGAGAGAAAGAAGGGAAAGGACAGGAAGGGACACAAAGTCACTCTCTTTTCCAGACAGACAAAAAGAAAATGTCAAATTCAAGGCTAGAAAATTGAGCCTTTCATAAGGCACAGAACATCTTACTCAATATGGAGATATCAATACAGTGTTATCTGCCCCTCTGGTGCAATTCCCCATGGAAAATAACTCTCCTGGAGGACTTATTTCTGGCAATGCAATGGCTACAATATTTGTAATTGAGATATAAAGTTGAAAAAGAGATGAGGCTGCTGAAGTGCATGGATGCAGTAGCCCTCTAAAAGGCTACCACAGGTAAATCCTTATGTGATCACTGGCACAAATGGAAGCTCCGCCCTTTGGTTCATAAGACAGAGCCAAAGCAGGCGGAGAAGGAAATAACACAGTTCTCGCAAAAGGATGGAAAAGCCTTGGGGGGCATTACGGACTGAACTGGCAGAGAGACAAGTACCATCTCTAGCAACTGTCCTGAATTCAGCTAAACTGTAAGACCCATTGTTAAAATTGACCACACTTTTTGGTTTTAAAAGTTTCCAAAAATGCATAAAACTGTACAAACTTCTGGATCATACTGGAACCACAAGCCAGACAGCAGTGGATTCGCAGGCTTGGCTGAGATGCAAGAAAAATCTTCATTGCAAAAAGGTCTTCCTCTTGGGTAGCACCATTGAATTATCACAGTAACATGGCCAATCAAGTTAGTGGTTCAAGCTGACAGGTACAAGGAAGTTCAGATTTGAATCCAAGTGACAAATCCCAGCTGAAACCCAGGTTATCCTGTCTTTATTGACTTCCTCGCCAGAGATACCTGACTTGGATCAATCAGTTCCCCTAAAGCACGCTCCCTTTCCTGTGGTACAAAGACACCTTGAACCTGAAACCTTGACTAAGCCTCTTCTCAAGAACTAGGGTCCTGGCCACAGGATCCTGAGCACATTGCATTTCCATAATTACATTCTGCATCCCCAAATCCCCTCTTAAAAATTAAACTGGTTACATAGATCCCATCTGCCTTTTCCACAGTCTTGTTTGGGTTTCTCTCAATGCAGCTATAAACCAGGTATTTTGCCCATGGGTAACCAAACTACAAATGACCTTCTGAGGCTGCACTACTACTGAATGGACATGGATCTTAGTTTACTTTCTACCCTAAATACTGCTTCTGCATGTCTCTGCAATGGATGAAATGATCCTTATCTCTTATTTATGGAAGGAGCTGTTGGGAGGTTTTATTCACTGATGTCTCTCAAATTCTGGGATAACTTCTGATGAAAGATGCTTGATTCTATTTTGAGAAGTAATTTCACCCTCTAGGTTTTGCCCATAAGGGAAAATACATTGCATAAACACTAAACCACAGGTTAATTGGCACAAGCGGTTTGCTCATTGAGCTCCTATAATGATTCATGTGATGACAAGCTATTTCCAGACACTGGATCTTTCTTTTCAAATGGACGCATTTCTGTCGAATAACTACAAAAGGCAGCTAAGTGGGGCACTATTCCCAGGACATGGCTTCTGGCCAGGGGAGCGAGATGAACAACATCCTTCGTAGCTGCAGATGTTCCTTCCCTTCACCAGCAGTGCAGAGTAATGACTCCGTTAGATGTTTTCCAGCCATCAGTTAGATGTGCTCAGCCTCCTACAGCCCAGACAGCCGAGGTGGCAGGGTCCCTCCTGCATCCCACCCCACCAGCCTGGTACCTCAGCAGCATCTCAGCGGGTGCCACACCAGCTTACGCAGGGGGGAACAGGCGCAGCCCTGCCGGGTAGCACTGTCTGTCTGTTTTACAGAACAATGGGCTGGATCTCGAGCTGGGATAAAGCAAAGTAGCTCCACTGGCATCACGCAGATTTACACCAGCGAAGAACCCCAGGCCTTTTGGCAGCGAGAGCCATTCCATGCGACAGTGGTCTGAAGAGCTACCGGCTGCATAAATGTTACATCGGCACAGCGAAAGGCACATGTATACAGAGCAAATGTTTTCATACTAGGGGCTTCAACGCATTTTTAAAGCTTCTTTTGAGAAGGCAATATTAACTCTTTCCATATGCAATAAGTGGCTTGGATGCATTAGTACCTCCATTCAAAACTGCTTTACATTTCTCCCCTCATTTTTATTCTTTGCCTCCTTCTTACTCTCAGCTGTTATTCTAGCATCTTTGCATTCCCCCTGGAGTTCATTCCAGCGGTGCTTTATGAATCACAGAATAAGATGGCAGCCAGCACCGCTTTAGAGTAATGTGCCTGGCACGATTTCCACTATCCGCAAGGTTAATCAAACTCAGTCTCAGATAATCGAAAGCCTCTGCAGCCCCAGAGGCCCGAGGTCAGGAACCTGAACCCGCTTCCCCAAATGCAGCCATGTTTCCTTAGAAGCGTGCAACCCTCCCCTGCAATAATTAGATTCTGCAAAGCAAATCTTGAGTGGAGCAAGAACTCCGGGGTTAAGCACTAGCAAACTCGTATCAGAACTGATGCCTTTGCTACCTGTCTGCAGCTTTTCTCTGGTACCTCCCGCTCCTAACGAGGAAAACTATACTTTTCTTTCTTAATAAATAAATAGAATCAAATTTATAGTAAATGATGTTTAATCTTAAACATTCCTATAAAATGCTACATTAAACTCCCCACACCCCCATCATTTAAACACTAACTTTTGTTGTTGTTAGGATATTTGGTATATAAAATAAAATAAAATAAAGAACTGACACCAAAACCGTGTATGATTCGGGGGCAAGGGGAGGGAAGAAAAGAATGGATTATAATGTGTCATTTTATATATGTGTCAAAGGAAACCAATTTCATAATAGGGAATAAAAATTCCCTGTTTAAATACTGTCAAATAAATCCTCAAATGTAATAGGGTTCACTTCTGGGGAAAAGAAAACTAAATCTGATTAAATATTAATGTGGCGTAGTATTAATTAAGAGAGAAAAAAGTCCATCAAGAGAACCCCAATATGTTTACTGTGTCCCCAGGAAGCTGGAAAATTTCACAATCAAGTGTGTAAATGTTCTAAAAAAGGGTCCTGAATATTTTATGAATATTTGTCATAAAACAGAAATAATAACCACTGTGCAGAGCTATTAGAATTAATATTTATGCTGCCCGCCATGAAATATTCATGGGGACAGAGAAAGGGGGGCCCGTAAGACAAGAATTAATTTACATTGGGCTTGGTTTACCCGCTGGCTTGATGTTTAAAGACGGGTTGACAAGCCTCCATATGAATCCGTCAGTCACTTGCAGCAGTAGGTGGGGTGAAGGCAGGGGGAGGCGGGGGGAAACGGGTCCAAGCTGCTGACAGCTCACAGATTGAGTTTCTGACAGCCCTTAAAAAACCTAAACGGCCCCCCACCTTTTTTTCCTTCTTCCATTGCCCAAGGCGCTCTGTACTGCCACCGTTCATCCGATCTCCCCTTCCATCTGCTGAAATTAAGGAATTAATGAGCGCTATACACTTTACAGCGGGCCCCAGGAATGTTTACTGGTGATTAAATTATAATGCAGCCAAGCTGTATAATTCATGAACCAATTAAAGGAAGTGTTAGTTGATTTGATGGGATGAGGACGTACAAAAAGCATTTAACTAATAGGGAACCGTGGGCTGCCGGTCGCTTTGGCTTTCTCGGATTACGCGGCTAATTGCTCTGCTTTATAGGGCTGTCACAGATAGCCATACATATTTCATTGTTCTCAAATACTTCAATTGTTTGCTTTCGTGTTGCTGCTGTAATATGTAGAAGCCCAGCCAAACTTCAGTGTAGTTAAAGCACTACTCTGCAAAAGCAGGTTGCTCCGGGAGGAGGGAGGAATGAGAGGGGCAGAAGGAGAAGGCTGGCTGACAAAGGAGTAACTTAAAGCCTCCGAGTTAAATGTCACTCAGCAATTACATGATTAAAAGGTGCAACATATGATAGTCTTTTGTTTTACAACTTTTTGGACACTAATATTCTATGCTGACTTCACCACAGAGAAAATATTGGTACACTAAGATGCATTTTTTTTTAATACTGAGGAGCAAAAGAAGAAGGTGGAGAGGGAAGTATATTTAAAAAAATCCAGCAGGGAGGAGCTAGATTGCTGTGGTTATCAAGAATAATACGTGTTTTAACTTACATGGTGCGATATTCTCAAATACATAAGAAATGAAGGAGGTTGATTTCCCATCTGGGAGAATGCTCAGTGTCTAATTCGGAGAGCTGCTGAGTCGTGCTAGCTAGTCATACCAACAGCTTCAGTTTATTACACAAGGAATGGGGGAATTTACCATTTCTGCTGTTTTACAAAGCACTCCCCCCAGCTGACGGGCCACGGGATTTGATGAAATGGATTCTCTTGACTTGAAGAGGCTTATCAGTCAAGAGACTCCTGTCCTCAGTCAAAACCAGGCACGTTCTAGCAAGAAAATCCCCAAAACCATATACAGAAGTACAAGTATTACTGAAGAAATTAGGTACTATCAGCTAAATGTCACAAACATATGCACTATTTTGTGGTTAGACACTGAAATCTATTGAATAAAGAAGAAACTGGGTAAATATGCTATTTCTGTAGCTCAGTGACGAAGACTGTGAACTTCTGTGGGTCCCTATTGAGGTATACTGTCACCCACCTGAGGAAGACTGTCGTAAATCTTGACCTCCTGCCTAATTTAGAGCTTTACATTTCAAAGTGTTGTATAAACACCAACTCAATGACTTTCAAGATATCCTATTATGTAAAGCTTATAATCTGGTTCACCTCTTTCCTCGCACCCCTTCCCTCCAGGATTTGGCTTTAGAAAGCAGTCCCTGTGGAGTGCCCTCACTGACACCGCGGTTTGTGCCTCTCCTCCTCGTGTGCTCCACCCTACAGCGCAGGGCAGGAGATCCCCCCTCCAAACCTGCCCACCCCAGAGAAACCAGAGGCTGTGCTGGTTTGCCAGAAGCAAAACTCTGCAAAACCACACCAGTTTCAAGAAAGGTTTTGTTAGGTAGGGACAGCCAACAGCTGGTGCTCAGGATAACTCTTCAAAACCGGCCAGCTTCACTTTTGACATTCCAGTTAGGAACCATTTCCCAGCCAAGCGCCACAACACTAAACTAAGAAAATCCATCTCTGTCCTTCTGTTGGAATTGTTCTGTTTTGTATAAAGAATTACATCAAACCAGAAAAGCAGAACAACTTTGTAGTCCAATGCAGGTGTTCACCGGGGGGGGGGGAACCTTACATTCAGTAAATACCTACTTTTTTCTAAAAAGCAGAGCAAGCCTAAGAAGCCCCAGAAAAGAGAAGCTGAACATCCCACTTCCCAGGACAGCACTCAGATTAGCAGCCTATGAGTTGTCCAGGTGGAGAAACAAGTGGGAAAAAAAATCTTGGGATACTAAAGAAAAAATATTTCTCATATAGCTTGACCCTGCTGTTAAAAAAGTAGTACGCCAAAAAAAGGACTCTTTTAAATAATTTTCTTTATTCAGAACTACTATTGTCCCTAGCTTCTGGGTTAAGTAATGCAAAACTTTGGTTTAGGACATCAGTTTAACAGGTAGTCTCCAAAATAAGGGATAATGACACCAGTTACACAGCAGGAAAATTTGCCATTAACGCCCTGCATGGCTGAGTAAAATGGAAATTGGATTGCCTGTTCTAGAAAACAGAAAGGTTAAATTGTCTGGGAGATAAAGTCAATCCTAAACTCAGCTGAGTGGGCAGTGCCTAGGATCTGCAATCTGACTAGCCAGATAATCATCTGCACGCTTATACACACAGCTGAAACACAACATGTGATCGTGGCAGGCCTTGAATTATACCATTGTTGGATTAAACACATCTGCAGTTTGCTAAAATCCATTAAATATGCTCAGAACCTGGGATAACAACAAAGTGTGTGTGTGTGTGTCTGTGCTGACAAACTGAATGACCTCACGCACTGGTCCCAGAAACAGCAAGCCGCATCAACGTGGGCCTTACATGGGGAAAAAGCGGAGGTGAGAGGAGACCCAGGAATCACTTTCTGCCAATGATTGCTAACAGGAAACGTCAGAACTCGGCAATGTCAAGAAATCAGAAGCACTGCAGAAAGTATTTTCTTTGTTGCTTTTGAAGTGCCCTGGATACAATCAATCATACCGAAAAAACCTCCTATATTTTGGTTCAATGTGGAAAGGGCTATTTGCATTTCAATATGTTCAACTTATCCTGCCAATAAAAACATGGAATCATGAAGAAGAGATCAGGCCACTGGAGTGAAAAACAAGAGATGACATCCTGCAGACCTTTCAGATAAAACAGCTCCTTGCTTGTAACATTTCTGTTGACGTCCCAATATTTCTGAATGATTGGGTTTTCAAATGAGATCAGTCAGCATGCAAATGAGGAAACGGGATCAAGACATCTCCCATATCTGATTGGGTAGAGAAATTATCAAAAGACCCTTTTTTCATATCAAATTTCCATCACAAAAGGTCAAACTTTCAACTCCCATTACTTTTGCTAACTGCATTTCACTGTGCCTGCCAGCTCATTGCTGCTGCTGTTTTCAGAGGAAAAAAGAGAAGTAACAAATGATTACATCTTCTCCCACATCTGTCATACAGGATGGACAAACATTTTCTAATCTGATTCTATTTTTCTCTACAGCCCTCAAAATTCTTGCAGCCAAAACATCACTTCTGACCTGATTAGCTATTCCCAGGTTGTTTTTATTTTTCTTACTGGTTCTCTTCTTATTTCCTAGCCTACAGACTGACAAGAGCACCAGCTGTGTTGCCAGAATGTTTTGTTCGACAATTTGGCCATTTAAAATACTTTTTGATGTGTGCTTTTCTGAAATATATTTCCTTGTGTTGTCTGGCTGGACTGATGCCTAAATACTCAAGTAATGGATGTTCCAGAAAAACAAAAGACAGAGAGCGAGCATCATTCCCCCTCAAATCCTCACATAGCTGTACTTCCCTTGCAGTCCATCCCCGACAACAAACGCTGCCTGGCCTTCGGTAGATGTTGATCCATTCCTCTAGTGAACATCTGATCACGGGTTGACTCCAAGGCTTTGCCAGAGGACTTACACCCTTGTGTCCAGGGGAGTAGCTCAGCACCCTGAGGTCTCCTCCGCTGCTTTTCTAGGTTTAAAGCTGAATTTTGGAGCAGCAGAGATAGCAAGTGGGGCAAGCACAAGAAAATGAAGACACTAGTAAAGTGCAGGAGTCAATGTATTTGCTGCTACTGGTCCCATAAAAATTCTCTCTCAACATTATTATCATTGCAACATATATAACCCATCAGATTAGTACCTAGAGATTTCTACTCTTCTGATTTTCTCAGTTCTTATTACTCAACAACTAAATGTTTCACAAAGCCATTTCCTACAGAAATATTTATGTTCCCAAATGTTTATTAGCCCCTCTATCATGATCAAGCTTTTACGAGCACTCTATACAGAACTCTGAATTAAATACATAATTCCCGATCTATCAGATCTTGGCTTGATGCTGCGTTTGGCTATTTTATACAGCAAGGCTCTGTAGTGAACTACAGAACACCTTACAGAAAAACTAATTTATACAGTAAAGATATTTCTATCCAACACTGACTGCGTGGGTTAGTGGTTACAGAAAACTAATGAACACCAGGAAGATGTAGGGTTTAAATTCCAGCAAAAGCACTTATTCATTGTGTTAGGTTTCCTGAACAAGCTTTTTAGGTAATTTCTATGCAACTACAACATGAGGCCCTGTACCATCACGTGCTGAAAGGAGATGGAAGATGCTCCTTGTAAATGTTACACAAATGCTTCTCCCTCACTCGCTTCACATCACACAGGTGTCCACAGCTACACAGAGTAATTCTCCCTCAATCGGTGGTAATTGGTTGGACTCTCTATTCTTGCTGGTAGCTGCAAGTCATAACCAGTAAAGAGAGCAGACTGTTACCTGGCTCCAGGTGCTATTCTCCCAGATTACTTCCTTCATCTTTTGATTTTTCATTTTTCTTCTCTACTTCTTTTGACCAAAAGTGCCTGTGGTGATTTGTGAATATCTGTATGTACCTAATAAACTAAAATTTTGGCCTTTTTACCACATCAGATCAAGGCAACGTTCTCAGCTCCTTGGTACCCAACAAATGCCAGTTGCAGAATGCAGGGAGACTTTGTGCATATAAGTTCTCCAACAGCAAAATAATGACGATTGTATTTTATCTTCAGGTCTCTACTCTCACAAATCTATTACTATTGAAACACTAATCATCAAGCCACCAAAATGGATAAAAAGTCTTTGTCTGAAAAGCTAAAACTTGTAATGTTCTCTTTTTTTCCTGGGAGAAGTCTGGTCAAAGGTTGTTCCAGGATGAACTGGGTACCTTAGCCACTGGGCAAGGTCTGGAGTTGACATGATTTAATAACAGGCTCTTCGATGTAGCTGAAGAAAATCTAAAAAGAGCTGTTGACTGGAAGCTATATTTGACATTCAGATGCATTCAGAACTGAGGTGTGGGTTTCTAACGATAAGTAACTGCATAGCAAGTTACTCAGTCTTGGACTGATGGCACAGGCAACTTTTAAACAGTGATTTTTTTCATCTAAAAGATACTATCGTTCAAACAAGACCCTCTCTGAATCTGTTGTGAATTACAATGTGTTTGGAATTAGCCAGAAAGAACCTGACATCTAATCAAAAAGAAAAAGAAGTATTTTTATTCTTAGAACTGTTTTAAATAAAAAAAGATTCCTGTTCCTTAAAAGGCCTAACAACTTTGCATAACTGTTTGTACCTTGAAAATAATTGAAGGTACGGGCACTCACCTTCACTCGCAGTTTGTACATACTGGGAAAACGTGAAAAGCTGAACATTTATAGTTATTCTCTCCCTAATACAACATAGAATCCTGCCTAATACCATAATGAAAAAACCCCCAATTTTTACAAAATCAAATCCTCTGTTTTTTCCAAGGGCAAAAGTCCCAGATTATATAACAATTAAGGATTTTCAAAACACGCTGTTCATACAGCCACGCAAATCCACTGGCACAGCCCTACTGTGCGCACCATGTAAGAATTAGGCATATTTAGAAGGATCAGACCTTCACAGCATATTTAGAAAGACCAGACCTTCACAGCACGTTTTTGCAAGGGCAGGGAGGAACCCAGAACAGGTTTTTGTGTAGTCTTCCAGTAAAGAGCTTACGCTGCCATTGCCATAAATCACCCCAGAATATCAGCAGTGATATAGCATCTTTCATTAAAAAAATACTACAGCTTCTTTCAGGAGGACTGCCACTTGCCATTTCTTTTAGGTAATCAGATAGCCGTTAATTAATAAACCTGTCAGGTGAATCATCCTGCTCCGGTCATCATTATCCATTCTGTAACAGAATCCTGCTATCATCACCGCTATCCACCCCATAGCTTCCAGCTCAATTAACTTAATGCTATGCAAATGAGAGGCTCTCCTCATCATTAGCTTATAGCCCACAAATGTTAATAACATAATTGGGCCTTCAACAGGGTAATTAGACACGATTTCTTCCATTAGTCTTACAAGGCTAATTATTGTTGATAGGAGAGAGGGGATGAGTCCCAGTGCTGCATGCAAAGAGGGGCATCTGGTTAAAGCAAATATAGACAAAACATCAACAAGGTAAAACAACAGTTCCCATCTATAGCAGGGTCAGGTAGGGCTGGGGGGAAGGAGGACAGCACGATGAGAAACTTAGGAACCACTGGAGAAATTCTCTACGAGGCAGGAGCTAAAGCCAAACATTCAGCCTGAATACAGAGCTCTCCTATACTTAGCAGGAAAACAACACGAAGCCACTCTCAAGTTTTTGCAGATGGGACAATTTGGAAGCTGTCCTGATCAAACTTCCTATATTTGCAATGCAAATACACAGCCAAAGAGGGACATGGAAGAGATTTTAAGAAATTAATCTGTTCCTAGTTCTCCCTTGTCATTGTGTCCAAGCTTCTCTCCTGCCATCACTGGTTTTGCTGTGTTTTATTGGATGGTTTTTCTGAGGAACAGCTACTTACTGTAAGAATTACAGAATTGGAATGCATGAATTCTTTAATAATCACTGAGCAAAATGCATTTCAGATATTTATTAACGGAAAGTTAATAAAAACCTGGATTTGGTATAATGGACTGCGAGTAACATTTTTAACAAAAAAAAAATGGCAGCAAGTTTTCAAGCTGAGATACACTTTGAATGGTGGAATGGAGGCTAAGGGCTTGCTCCTACAGCAGCTAATTTTATGCAGTCTCATCCACGGAGGTTAGAAATGCACAACTGCAGTCAGAATTCTGTGAGCAAACCGTACTTTTAAAAGGAGAAAGTAAACTTTACAACAATACGGGAAGTTCACCATACCCAACACAGCTTTGACAGTTCAGTGTTTTACTGCAACGTTGCTAAGAAAAATATACATCAATCTGAAGAGTCCAAAGGACTCAAGGGGTTGAAAAAAAACATCATTTCTTTATTTTGCTTCTGTTTTCTTTAACTTTGGGGAGCGTTCATGGCCAATACAAATCCTTCGATTTCACTGAATGTATGTGAGGAGGAACTCTTCCTATATACTTGGCCTGAAAATCAGCTTAAATTATGTTCACAAAAATAGCAGCATTTACTAAAAGGTTAAATGAAACAATTATTTTTAAACCTGCTGTACCTTGACATTGGTCAGTTATATCAAAAGAACAGACTGTCCTCTGGATTGTTCACTCAGAGCGTATCAGTGGGATATTAATCAGCATTCATATCAGAACAATATTAGACTACAATTTTTTAAAAAATAATTTTTATCATATGCAAAACATGATAGTCTTACTGAGATCAGAAATACAGCACGTTAGAAAAGGATAACATTTAAAAGCCTCTGTGGGACAGATAAAAGTCTTACTCAAAATGTATTTCCAGCCTTACAAAGGACAGAGTTCTGCAATACAGAATTTTGTAAACATAATGTATTTAGGGACAGAAAATATGATCCTTACACAGCACAAAAACACTCGGTCACCACTTATACCTGGGCCAAAAGAAGCCAATTTAAGTGATGGCGATTAATACATTTATGTGACTGCAGGTGATCCAGACCAATAGAATTAGATCCAGTGCATCTGTCAGACATAAGGGATCATTCCTACATCTTTCCTGCAGAATAAGCTATGACAGTACTCAGCTCCGCTCTCTTAAATTGCCCTGCACTTGCTAAATTTACTTACTAGAAAATTCTGAGCAAATATCTTGTTCCAAGGCAAACAGCAGTAAATCCACTGATGTTTTAATGAAGATTACACTTTCTAATCCTCATGGTAATGACAAACTAGTCTCCATTCAATATGCAATATTACTTGACAGTTTTAATCACCCAAGCCGTATTATATTTGCTACAGACTGATGCACTTGTCTTCCCAGATCTTCAGCTTGGAGAATCTAAGCAAAAGCAGCATAATGCCTGTTCTGCCTGTGGTTTTCAGTATGGGCCAATTTTGCCAGTCACACTAGCTCTGAGCAATGGCTCGCTCTGGGATTAGTCTCAGATCCAAAGAGACCACTAAATCAGAGCACAGCTGGCACAATCTCGTCCTAAGTTTTTACTCCAGAAATCCTGAATTCTAGTAATCATGGGGTTCAAAGATAATGCACATTTGTAATGTAGTTCCTCTAAAAGTGCTGCCCCTGTGCTCTCAATGTCAGACAGCAAATGCAGTAACAGACTTTCATAAACTCAGTTTTAACCTGTACAGATGTAAGGGTGACCTTTCTACATTTACTCAGAATAATAATCAGCCAACTTTTGCTACCACACTGCTGAAGTAAATGGTAAGAGATCAATGGAATTTGAGCTACCTGACAACACTGGACAGCCCTCCTTTTCCTGTCGCGCTTTCTCAGACACTAAGTGTCTCCATCCACAGTTCTCACACATGCAAAACCTTCATCAGTTTTATCCATATGTGTAATCTTACCCAATGCAAACTAAAATGCTGCCACACCACTGCATTTGAAGTTTTCCTCCCTCGATTTTTCAGAAGTTTTTCTGGTTCCAGTCAGATCTTTAAACCAGTAGCTTCCTACAAAATCAGACTTGCATGTATATGGTTCTTATTTATGTGTGAACTACTGAGGAAATTAAGGTAAAATTTTGAAAATTACTGCTTTAGTCCATAAAGAACTCTTCAGAATTGGCAAAGCACATCATATTTTACCCTGCTGAGATCAATCAGTGTTGCATTCCACGAAATGCACTGATGGTACATGACTGCGTTCACCTATGTCTTTCCCGCATACCAGTCTTAGCAAAATTGTTAGTTAAAAGTGACTCTATACCAAACAGCCTCACAGAAGAGCTGCAGAATGGCCCCTCAGGTTCGATGCTACAGCACTCAAACAGCATCTTGAATACTGCTGGATCCCAACCCAGATGGAGCACAAGATGAATGGAGAGCAAACTGGGATGCCCGAAGGAACCCAGAGTTCAGTGAGCTCTCAGGGATGCTCTTAGGTTTTTATTCACACATTTTGGTCACCAAAGCAAAGAGACTTCAGAAGGGAAAAGCACAGGTTAGATGACTTGACTACTACTTAAATGACAACACTGATTATTTTGACTGTTTCATTTAAACAAAAGTTGTGGCTCAGGTGAATGCCCTGAACAACCTTTGTTGATTTGTAAGGACTGGTACCATGAAGCTGTCAATGTGAAGCAGGATTTTAAAACCCTGGTTCTTCTTTCAGGCAGTTCTCAGATCAACATATTTTCCCCTGACAAGATGGAAATGTGCAAGTTCCCCATACTGACCACAGGACACCCTTCATCTCAGCTTCCTGAGTAATAGGGGAAAGGTTTTCCATGTGTGTGAGAACTTGGCTAGTTGGTTCAGTGAAAATCTTCAGTTTCTTCCAAGAACTAGAGACAATCTCAAATAATAATACCCATCGTAAACAGTTATTCTCTGCAGGGATGCAAGCCAGCCCTTTGCCCTCAAGTGACTGACAGCACGTAAGGGCACAGGACTCTTGTGTAGCTGACCAAATCAGGCCTTCTCGGATCTTGACTCTTTCTGAAATGTTGCCTGCTCTAGCCAGCTCCTTCCAAACTGCAGAGTCAAGTATTCAAACAGAAAGTTTCCCATAATGCTGAATTTGACATCATTCAAAGTTATTTGACTCTTCGTGATTCAAATATTACCCAGTGTCACCTACTCAAAGTCACCTTGTTCAAATTGCTGCTGCCACACCGGCATCTAATTTTGGCAGCCAAAGGAGGAGCTAAGAGCTCTACCTTGAAAGTGTGGATACTTTATGGCACTTTGTGAAGAAGCACTGAAAGCATTAAGCCCAGCGCTTTCACAGTTTGACTGTATCTGTTCCCACGTGGAGAAAGCAGAGACATTGCTGGTTTGGTTTGCCATGTCTAAACCTTGCTACCATTGCCAAAACTGTGAAAAGTAGCCCAGACTCCACCGCTTTCAGAGTCTTCTCTCTCTCTCTCTGGGTAGGTATTGAGTTCAGAATGGCAGCCTTGTTACCGCTGGCATCTTCTGAGAAAAATGGTTTCAACATAAGGGCAATCAGGACAGAAAGTCTTCAAGTTTCCTAATGTTTCCTTATTTGTAAGAGGTAGCTACTGCAGAAAAATATCCCTCCTTTCAGCAGTAAAAAGAATGAAAGGATTATGCATGTGGGTTTGGGTCCTTAAAAAATAAAAATATTGACTTAGAAGTAGCAGCTTTTCTTCTTTCTCTTCCTGGAGACTTAGGAAGCTTGCTGAGATCAGAGATCTCCTTAATTGCTGTATCCATGACTTCACCAAACAAACACCAGCCATCAAATGAGCTTGTATGAGGTAACTTCTAAAAATAATATCTGCCTCCCACAGCTGAAGCCAAATATACTTCCTAGTCTTGTTGGAGCAAAATAAGAAACAAGACGTGATGCTTGTGACAGCAAATGCAGCATCCTACAGAAAGTCCATAGACAGATTTTAAAACTGCATTTGATGTTTTGCTATTGTTGGCTCAAGATGCATATTAACGCCTTTCCCCAGGATAGAAAGGCTCTTATGGTACCAATATAGGTCAGGCGGAATGTGCAGCAGAAGTGACATAATGTTTCTGTTGTAATCATCCAATTTTCTATCTCTTGGATTATTTAATAGCAATAGCTTCTATTTGGATTAGTGTTATGTTATGCAGGAAGAGAGAGCACAATTTAACTATGAACGAGCGGGAGAACGCAGAATAAGGATTCTCCACTATGGATGAACCTCAGAAATCTGCACAAGGAGCTGCTTCCGTCAGATTTGTGTAGGGCAAAAGACTGTGCGTGTGCGGCTTTTTGCACTACATGTGGAGAATTAGTTGTCACTGTTAAGTAGCCCATGGGTGTGACTGCTTAATGGAGCCTTCACGCCAGAGCAATGCATACCTTTTTATGCACAGCTGGTACACATAGGGTAGTGGGAGCTTCCCTGATACATTTCGAACATTACAGAGTGCTCAGCAATGCCTCTTGCAGTAGAGGTAAATCAAGAAACAAAGGTAAATGACTTAATTAAACTCTTGTCAATGAACAGGGTAAGTCTCAAAACGCTTGCATCAAGAGATAACACGACGACTGAATTACTGTAGCTTGGAAAAGGCTACTGTGGATTAAACTGATCCCACTCACTCAGGGAAGCAGACGAGTCATTCACCAGTCCAGGCAACAGGAAGATTTGTTAATTTTGCCCAGCAAGCACAATCTACAATGGCTTTTGTTTGGGAAAAAAATTCTTATCACTTGGCCAGGGTGTTCTGCTCCCTCAGCGCATGGCTTTGCGGGTACGTGCTGTACAGTCAGCACAGCTGAGAGGGTGGTACCTCCACTGGAGTGGGGAAGACAAATAAGAATTCATCACCTAAAACACACTTGCCAAAATATGTTTCTATTTCATAAGCATACCGTTGACCTCAAGAAGATCCTGTGCCTTTAGCTCCCGCCGTCTTGACCCTTAGTTTTTACCAAACCAGTCAGTCTGTCTGACTTTGAACATGTGAGGGAGGAGGAGGAGACTGGCTGAGATGGGAGCACTGATGTGCAAAGTGATAATAAAAAGGAAACCAATTAGCATTAGCGAAGACAGCAGTCAGTAAACCAGCAACCATATAATGGCTCTGGTAAGAGCGAGCTGCTTTCTAATCAGAAGAGACAAAAAAAGAGAATGATTGAAACAGTGAATTGGTCTGCCTATTATTTTTACTACTTTATAAATTAAGCCAAATCCTACATAGGTCACTTGGACTTTTCCTACTGTTTCTCTCTCTCCCTGGTCCAGGCACATTTTATTGTACTGACTTAGTACCTTGATTACCACATCGTTTTTCTGGGTTTTTTTTCCCCTGAAAATGAGGAGAAAATAAGTAGATATAATTATAACATTTCTTCTTTGTTACTCATCAGATTTTTGTATGCCATCAATTAAAAACACATCTATTATAAACACACAATATCCATCATTTAAATTAGGCCAAAGTTTTAAAAATGCCCTGTAAGATTTTTTCATGTCAGAATAATTCAATCACTATTATGTTTCCTTGATGCAACTATTTTGGGACTTCGCTTGTTCCTTGATAGGATTTTAATTAAGTCATTTACATTTAATTTCCAAATATGTAGCTGTTACAGAAGGCAGCAAGCAAATGAAAAGACAAAAAGAAACCTGAAGACAGACAATCTTTAACAAAAATATTTCTGATATAAAAATGAATCTGAGGAATACGTATTCAGTGATAAGTATTCCAGTCCATGTCTGGTAAACTCTCAGATAATGGCAGCATGGTAGGGTCACTGGGGTTCTATTAGCTCAATTAATGAGGAGTAAGATAAGGCTAACACCTAGCTCTTCAAACGGCTAAAAAATAGAGCTGATAGTAATGGAGTTATTAACCTTCGCCAGCCATTGAATTTTGCTGCTGATTCAAACTCCATTTCCTAGTTCAGGCCTCCATTAATAGGCTGTTTATTAACTCTAATCCACATTGGGATCAGCTGCAGAAATATGAAAGCCCCGTGTAAAGACCAAATAGTTAAAAAAAAATTAGAAAATCTTTATTTCCATTCTGATTTTTCCCTTTTCATCATATTCACAGATTCTACCTTAGAAATTAGGAACTTCATTATCCTAAATTGTTTGAATACAGGTCCTTAGCAGTGTGATGAAAAAGAAGCTTTAAATATATTACGTAAAAAGATGACATAATTGGGGATACAACCAAATCATTTTGAAGGCCAAATAAAACACTGCTGAAAAACTTGCACTGGAGAAGCTAGTGCCGTTTATTTTCTCTACTGGAAAAGAAAAAAACTTTAATATATTGGAAAAATGGGTATTTGAAATATATTATATATGTATTGTCAGGTCAATTCTCAAGTTCATCCCTCCCCATCCCAGCTTTGTCTTTCCACTTGTATCATTTGTAGATACTGCTGTAATATAATTAGTCAATACTGAAATGTGAAACAATCGACCCTGGATTCAGATCAGATGGAAAAAAACAAAGGAAATGATGGAACAGAGGATCTAGGAATCCCAGGACACACTTAGCAGCACAGCCCGTTGGCACAGATGGAAGGGCTTGCTTTATCAGCTTGAGGAGAACTCTAACACAAACCTGGTTACAATTTTGACTAGAGACCTTGAGTTAAAGGGTCTTTAGGCTCTGTGCTGAGCTTGCACACACTCAATTGAGATTTGTGGCACTTAGTGATTTTTCAGTATATTTTCAATGAAAGACACACTGTACAGTTACCATAGCTGACACATACAGGACATTCTTCCGAAATCTAGCACAATAACATCTAACAGAATATCAGCAATTATGAGTAATGGAGTTAAGATCAAAACAAAGACAAATGTTTATGGTAATAGATGAACATCCAACGCACAGTGCTAGCCTCAAAACTGAACGCAGTTCTGGTCGTCCCACCTTAGAAAAGAAACAGCTAGAATAACTAGAGAAGGTAGAGAACAGGGGGACAGGTTGAGCAGAAGAGTGAAATGACTTTTGGGAAACGAAAGGATAACCAGACCAAGGTTCTTTGCCTGGGGAAGAGACGACAGAACAGGCATATATAAGAGGCTTATAAAATCAGGCATGTTAGGAGAGCGTGAACAGAGAAGGCTTCTAACTGTGTTTCCATAGAAGAAAGGAGCCCAGAAAAAACACTGTGAAGTATTTTCAGATGATGTCTGGTGAAAAAGTAAAACTCTTTTCCATACGATTTGGTGGAGGCCAGAAGTACAGTGTGTTGAAAAAGAGACTATAAAGTCAAGGAAAATGGGCTGTTAGACAGTTGTCCAGATGACCCTCTGGCTCAGGGAATCCTTAAACTGCTGATTGCCTTAAGCTGGCCTGGAACCAGCAGACAGCTGGTCATGAACCAGCTGAAGCTAATGACAAGAGATATATAACAGATGACACTGTTGCTGCTGAATCTTATTTTAACTGTAAGTTTGGGAGAGGGCAGAAGGAGATAAGAAAAATTTTGCTAGCTATTAAATAGAGCTTTCTGTATATTAAAACTATCCATGACTATGCTATATATTTTCTATTGTTGCTCAAGCATTAACAATTAAAAAAGCTAAAATACCTATTTACACTTATTTGGATGAGGGACTGAATTCAGTCCTTTGCCTTAGTAGTTCTGAGCTTCAGACACCAACCTGTAATTGTGTTTGGATTCCCACTTACCGTAGGCACTAAGTGGTTAATGGTGTTCTTTTACTAGATAGCTGAGAGACCACTAATAGATTCAGCTTCTTATTTGCCCTAAAGGCTGCCACAGTTCAATACGATTAGGATCCTGTCCACTTAAGCAGTAACTGCTTCATAAGGAGGAACACAGAAAGCAATACATGTCTTCTCTGAGTACAGAAAGAGCAGTTCTTTGGTAGACAGGTTTTGTCTGATACAGGCAGGTTTTCCCGTACCAGCCTGCAAGCAAGCCTTTGCCTACTGCAAATTCTAATTTAAAGAAAACCCTGTACCTTACTTTTTCAGTGGAAAATGAATTATTTTCCTTTTTGTTGCAGGGCAGTTCTTTGGATGCAGTGGCTGATGCTGTATGAGATTTTTTTATTATTACGTTTTAACAAACTTTATAGCCCATTTTGTTTGTTTTCAAATAACTTTATTTTCCTTCTTTTCTACCATCAATTACTAGGTTTGTTTTTCTTTCCATAAGATGGAGGAGTCAGGAGACTGATCCTGCTCAATGCTGTATAATTTAGTATTATGTGTACCAGCTTTATGAGGTGGGAGTCAGATAAAACATAGTATTTGAACACTAACCATTTATTAGCTCTAAGGAATAGATTTATGACTTGACAAGCAGACAATAACTCTGTGTTCTGATCAGCCAAAGAGGTCTACTTCAAGTTCAAACCAGAGAGTAACATACTCTTTCACAAATAATTTTGCTTACTGATGTGACTAGATTTTAATAATAAACTTGATATATATGTAAATTTATTTTAATCTAATTTCATCAACAGAGCCCTCCTAAAAATGAGACTTTGTAGATTGTTTTGTGTCTGATTTATAGATTTCTGCATCCTATTCCCAGATTGATTTTAAGGCTATAATTCTATCAGGTTTTTCTCCTGATGTCAGAAACACCACCTCTGCAGATAGTGTTTTATAACTAGCATCACAACAGAAACTGAATTACTGCCCTGCTATCCTATGCTGCAATATGTCCTTTTGTTTATAATCACCCTCTCTCCCTTATATACCTACCACTACAGTTTCCTGGAAAATATCAGCTCCAAAATCAATCAGGTAGCATGATGTCTGCTTTTGTCCCTTACTTCAACCCCCATATAAAATAGTAGGGGCCAAATTCTTAACTCGGATATGAATCTGCAGAGCTCTTTAAAGAAAATGGAAGCTGAGCAAATGGATCAGTGCCAAATTCCCACCCACACAATTTTATAATGAGTTGTTCCTCACTTGATGAGGTCTTGATCCTGTAAAGAAGCACATGGCACACACTTGAGTATTCACACTGATCTCAGGTACTCGGATACGTGTTTAGGGACTCAGGACCTACCTTCTAAATGCACATCAAGAATAATCCATGGGAACTGTTATTTACCTGAATCTAGCATGTTTCAAGATTCTTTCTCCCTTTTTTCATTAAATGAATTCCTGTTTAAGATGTATTTTGTCTTACTTTTAATAAATGAAGTTACTCTTGTTTTCACATATGTTAATTTTTAAACCTTGATGGCATGACTGCTAGCTCCCTCCCTTTTTACTCTCCTCTCTTCTCTCCCCAGTTCGCCGATTCCATCTTACCCTTTTACATCTTTCCGCTGTACCCTGTACTGGGCGGGGGGGAGAAGCGAGGGCAGCCACACAGAAGACAGAGGAGGAGTAACATTGCCAACTTAAACACTTAAGTGGGTAATATATTTCCACTACTACTTTCTAGATAAGAATAAGATTCCTGGAAGTATACAGACTACAAATTTCCAACGTATGCCTTTGGAGTGGCCCCTGTGTCCACCAGTGGTATGGACTGAACCAGGAACCCATGGAGGGGAACGGAGAAGCCTCTCAGCTTTGACGAGTACACCAGCATTTCAAATCCTTACCACCCTTGGACCAGCTGCAAAGAGTAACTCCATTTTATTTGCCTGGTAGTCATAACAGTTCTCTTTTGATGCTCATTTCTCTTATATTACATTTCTGAACACTTCATTATAGCTCAAATAAAATATAATTCTCATGTTGTTTTTAATTATTTCACAAAACCCAAAAGTCTCATAATGAGCTCCTCGCAATACTAATATATTTCCATGATATTACACCAATGCGAAAGAAAGAAGATGTAGATCCCCCCTCCTGCTGCAAATAAAATACACCTTCTGATATAATCCAAACTTTAATCCATTTCTTATGGTTTGCCTTTAGAGGCAACTCAAACAAATAACCAGAAGAACAAACCTCTTCTCTCTCCCACAGTCTGGCCATCTGGAGGATTTGTAAGGCCAATGCTCTATTTCCTACTCTCCAGGAGCAAGACCTCTTTTCTAGCTAAGGAAGGAATAAATAAATAAGATGCAACAGCCTATACAGTGTCAATAAACACCTGCATCTTTCCATAAACAATTTTTTCATGTATGTAATGTCGTGATTGCTAAATTTATATCTTACCTGTTTGGAATAATATGTGATTTTTGCAGCTGTTCTCCCTGCTCTATGTCTCTTGGGAAGCCATAAAGCACCCAACCATTGGTCATGCAGTCTAGTGCATTTAGGCGTCCTGCCAGGATCTTCATAACAAGGTTGTCTGGAACTGCAAAGGATTAAAAAGATGACATTTATTTTGTATGCTGAGTCTGCAATTAAGGAGGGTACAAACTACTTTCTCTGGTCAGACTGCTACAGGAACTAAACCACACAGAATTATTCCTGTTTATGATCGATAGATTTTGGAGAGAGGAATCACTGTTGACTTTGCATATTTACTGTGCTATCATGAAACCCCCAAACTCATACGGAGCTGTACGACTAAAGCAAAGGACTTGGTAAAACTGATGCCTACATAATTTTGCAGTGTACTTTTTCTCTCAGCCACACTGGGCTGACGTCACAATGAAGCGTGTGACATAATCTTATCAAAATGCAAAAATAATGATCTGAGTTGTGTAAAAGAAATCCTAAAACAGGAAAGAAATTTCTGTGGCATTCTGTATTTAACATAGCAGATGATAATGGTTCTGCCACAGCAGGTTAGATGCAATATTTCTCCAATTTGCCCAACGGCTTGAAGCTTTTATAACTGAAAATAAATTTCCAAAATGTATTTCAACTACTGTAATTACTGCATTGATGACTCCCTAATTTTAAAGATAGAAGTTCTCTTTCCTTTATTATTATTTTTCTTTAAGGCAAGAGAGAACATCAGCAAGGTGCTGACTGGGATTATAATTACTATGCAGCTTTTAAAATTCTATTTAATGGAATACAGTGGTAAGGAGGTATCCTCCATACTTTCACTACAGCCTTCATAAAGTAAAATATTTCAATTGGATATGTAAACTTACATGTCTTGGGTTTTTTGGGTTTTTTTTGTTTGTTTTATTTTTCTTTTCCTTTTTACAGAAAAATTAAATTGATTAAATTGTTAGGTTCTATAAGAGTGACTAAAAATTCTGCGAGGACTCTTGCAATGTGTCGGGTTTAGAGTCAAATGACCAAAAAGAAAGGTCAGCAAAATCATCTCAAGCCACTTCCCAAAAAAGCAGCCAAAACAATTTTCAAGAAGCAGTGAGAGTCCCGTCTCTTTATTTGTACAGTATGTCTAATACACTGTTGCCTCTACTGGAAACAAGCAATAAAAAATGCTACATAAATCCACATCATGGAATGTTGATGTTTTGATACTCTGCATCTGCATACAAAAATACAACAACAAGTGTTTGTAGGAGAGAATATGTGTCAGATTTCTAACAATGCAATTCGCTTTAGGACTGGCTGACAGGAATGCATCTGTATTTTAGTAGAGTATATTATTATCAGTGTGCATTTATACCCTGGGTACAAGCAGGTTTTAAACCACAATAACAGAATCTATTTGCTTCCTGAAATTTAACATTTCCTAAAGACTTACACATCTATCATGAAATTCATTACTTCTCCTTTAAGTAATCAAATTACTGAGTTTACAGACTTGCACTCAGGATTCAATGTACCAGCAAAAAGGGAGGAAAACCACAGGGAATTAATTAGAAAACAGATTAGTGTATTAATTGAGGATACCCACTTCACATTATAAAAAACCAAGTAATATTCTCCATCTGCTAAAAGAAAAAAGGAATGGAATAAAACTAGACACATTGTCAGAGAGCAAAATGACAATGCAAAACTAAGCATTCTGTTAAAAATGGGATCCATAAAATTAACTATACAACAGTGCAGCAGCAGGCAGAAATGTTATTAGACAGATGATACTTATCTATCTCAGACCTGAGCTGCAGGCAGGGATAGAGGGGATAACAGGAGAATTTCAGTGCTCTTTGCAGGGCAGTTCTTCCCTACCCTCCAGGTTACAAGAACTAATACAAAACCAAGACACCCTGGTAAGAAGAAAGAAAAAAAAAATCCCACCTTCTCTTTGCCCAAAATATATTCCATACAAAGATCAGTGGAATTTTCCTGGTAGTCCTGAATTTTTGGCTGCAGCACTAAACTCTCTGTCTTGATGCGTGTTATTTTATCATGATTCCTACTGGAATCATTAACATGGATGTACAAAGATGCCAAAATACATGGGTTTTTTTGAAACATTTTCAGAATGCTTAGACAGTTTTGCAAGGGATTTGACTGAAACCTACAAATCCAAGAGTAAAACTGCACTAAGGTAGGGTTCTGCTGGAGCTGACGTCTGTGTGAGATGAACAGGGAATAAGGGCAGAGGCTGAAAGCCCCAGGAATGGCACAGAGAAACAAGTGGGTATACTGTGCTGTTGAGCTTCCAGCAGATTGTAGGAGATTCTCCAGTTCTGGGGGTCAAATTGCTCCAATCCTGCATATGGGGAGCAGAAACACTACAGCCTACAAGAAAATTAAAAAGCAATTGTGGTGGGAACCAGGCAGCATCTCCTCGATCTGATCACTTCCCATCGGCCTTCTGTGCATCCTGATGATCAAAATCCTGTACTTTGGTCACTACTTTTGAACAAAACTGAAGCAACCACAAGAAGAAAAAACAAATCAAGATACAGTGACAATTAATTAACAGTTTACCTAATGGCATGCCAGGTTTGGGGTATTTTGAGTAATACTGGGGATATGTGGTAACCCCAACACCTTGCTAATTTCAGGGATGACTGAGTAGAAGATATCAGCAATGCACTTCAGGTTGATTCTGCACTCATGTACATATATATACACATCACTGAATAATATAGATGCTTACATATTTTCTGTGCCTCCCTCTAAAGCTTGATGGTGAGAAATAAAACATAAACAAGTCAGACAGCAAGCTCTGCTCTCCTCTTGATTAGCAAACATACCTATCGCTTCAACACAATAGGGGAACATAGCTTGTTGGCTGTTCAATGGCATTACAAAGTACATCAGCTGCCCTTGAACAGGAACAGTCACACTTAAAACAGCTGCATTAAAACTGTAAAACATCTTCCACAGACCAGAGGGGAAAAAAAAAAAAAGAGAAAAAAAAAAAAGGAAGGAAGAAATCAGTATTATTCTTATTTTGCTGTGGTACAGACAGAGTAGGTAATGAAGAACTCTGCAGTATGGTATTCCTTTTCACTCATGTGGAACTGTCTCTTGAATGTAAGGCAAATTAATAACCTGTAATTGGAGGGGCACACAGTCTGTAAGTAACTAGCCAGAGGTCTCCTGGCCTTAAACACATGACCCAATGGGCTATATAGCAAATAAAACTTAGAGCTTTTCTGATGAGACAGTCAATCTACATGTTTTAAGTAGATTATGAAGCACAAGAGCTTTGAATAATCAATTCCTTTTCAACATAAGCTTGTGTGAGTTTCCAACTCTGAAAGTTGGGGGAATGAGACTCTAGAGAGATTTTACTTTATCGTTAGAGAAGTCCAAAGATAAGTTTCTTGTAAAAACTACAATGTGCTACAAAGAGATATCCAGATTAGGTAACGTGGAAGTACATCTCTATTAAGGCAAGAAATCAAGGTACAGGAGTAAAATTCACCCCTCAGAAGTAATGCTGCGGAGCCGCTGTGCTACAGTGATACCCTGTGCTGAGAGCATCGTACATAGCTGTGGACCAAGGTCACGTGAATCTCAGAAATGGTATATGTGGCAGAATGAGACCACAACCAGCTCCATATAGAACTGCAATTCATTCACGCATACATTCTTGCCTAACATCAATACCACACATCATATCTCCCTTATCTTCCAGCCTGCCTCGACCACATTAATGGTCTAGGCCACACAGCTGAATTAGCAGCTGTGGACCTAAAAAGTGATCTAATCAATTCAAGGGTACGATCAGGCAGGGTACAAGGAACAGACGCTTAAAGTGCTGCTGTTCATTCTGGAACTGCTGCATGGACACCTGGAGGTTTTCTGTCTCCAGGGCTGTCAATCAGCACCTTCCAGCAGACCATTTAAAAAATATATTTACTTCCCAGAGCTTCAAAGGTTTTCACAAGTATAAGGTACTTCTCATGAAAAGTATTTCCTACGGAAACTCATAGGAGCATGGCCTATTAGCTCCCACCCAACCCATAGATCTGCAGAACTAATAGAAAACCGTATCAGGCAATCAGTTGACAAAATCATACCATCTGCTCAAGACAAAAGTAACAGAACATTAAAGGCACAGTCTGAAATGCAAAAACACTACTTGAGAGACTACAGGGCACTATTCTCCAATAGCTTCAATGCTGTCAGTGCTCCAAGCTATACAATTATCATATTTAAATTGATTCCTCCTCCATATATTTCTCTTTAAAACACTTTTGAAGGGTATTGACTCACTTCTCCAAACCTATAAAACCTCAATTCTAAGTACAGCATAAATGGATTTGCAGATGTAAATTCTGTCAGCTTTGTGCTGTAAAAAGTTTAAGGTTCCTTTGACAATATTGTCCATTTACCCTTATCCTTCTCTTGGAGGTTTTTTTCCCCGCTAGGTCTGATGACTTTCACAGCTAATTCAGATGCCCGAGGCTTGATCCCAGTACTTGACAGTTAACATCTTGCCCAGAGTATAACCTGCCGCCAAAGGCTACTTTCCAGGATTGTCCTGTCAAACCTAAATTTAGCAAAGCATGAGGTTTGCTTATCTTATTACTCTATAAACTCTGTATTATTCACAATGGGTCATTTTGGGGGGGGTTGTCTTTTGGAGAAGTATTCTATTTTCTTGCCCACATTAAGATCCTCAGAAATTTGTTTTTAATGCGTTAGAGAACGATTTATCAGTGATTTACCATCAGGTAGGTTGATCAATAGTTTGATGTAACCCTGCCAGCACGGGGGGGGGGTGAGAGCGGGCGGCTTTCCCGCTCCACCGCAGCCAATGTGCCGAGTGTAAATAAGAAAAAAATAATCCAAGTGCGTCTTCAAGGCAAAAGGGGGGGCGGCGGCGGACGGAAAAAGCCCGGGTTTTTGCCCCCGATGCAGCAAGGCGAAGGGCAGCGCATCCTCCCGGGGCGGGGGGGGGCTCACCCCGG
>NW_009650103.1:742714-781920 GCF_000708025.1 Charadrius vociferus
CGCCGGGCCGGCAGGGAAAAGCGCGTCTCTGATTTTCTGGTTTTTGAAGGTAATTGCGAAGGCGGCAAATAAAGAGGCGACGCGGCAAAGAACATCATCGCGGCGGCACCGGCGCTTCTCTAGGAATTTCATCAAGTGGAAACCGTACACAGAAATGCAGTCCCCGCTCGCTCGTTTTACATATACAGCACTGCACAGAACGGCTTCCTGTAAGAACTGAATAATTATTTCAATACAACAAAATAAATAATATGATAAAATATTTCATTCCCACATTTTAAATATTTTTGTTTCTTCAAATATATTAGAACCTCCTTTTTTTTTTTTTTTTTGAGCTTTTTAGTCATTTAAAATAGGAATTTGCTGTATTAAAGAGGAAGTTTTTAAAGCAGGTACAATCCCAAATCATCAATCAAATGATATGTGATAAATTAAGACCTTCAGAATGCATGTTAAAGGAGTGCATCTTTCCTACCCACAATTACAAACCAGAGATTCAGGAATCTACATCTTATCACATTTAGTAACAAGATAAGACTCCAGCCCCTCACACTGCTTTACCTGTTAGTGGCATCTTCAGATTTAGCAATGCAAATTCAGTCCAAATTAAGCATTCAGCATACAAACACAAAAAGCTCTTTTCCCCTAAAAATAGACTCTGCGCTGCTGTCGGTGTCTGTGTGTATTTGGCTAATGGCACCGGCTAGCAGCGAGTCACAGGGTGATCGAGTGGCCCGACACCAAGGTCAAGACCCACACCCCCGGGTTTCCATCCGCGCTCACCCACCGATTACAGCGTGACTCGAGTTGAATTCCATTTTCTGCCTCAGTTTACCCACCTGCAAGACAAAAGCTAATCTGAACTACCTCACAGGGATATTTCTGACCTGAAAGTTTCTAAAACTAGTAACAAAATGTATGTTCACACTGTATGTTTTTACTCCTTCAGCTTCTGCAGAGAGAATACAGGTAGTCACAAGACAGCAAGTGCAGCTCTACCCCAGCTAACACATCATTTCCATTATCAACCAAGTTCCCTATTTCCTCCTTATTTCTACACTACTTCAGCTTTGCTGAAGAATACAGGGCTTGTGGTAGGGTAAAATTTGGCCCACAAAATCCTTTTTGACAGTGATAATATTAAAAAAGAACAAATTTTGTCTGATGCTCTTGTTGAAAAACATCTTGGCCTTCTATACCAAATACGGATTCCCCACGTGCCAAGAAGAGAGGATGGTAAGGGCTCTGCTGTCCCTCACCGGTGATGCCTGGTGCCGGCACGTGCTCTAGATGCCCAACAGGGAGATCAGTTGCCCCGTCCTGCGTCTCCCCTTGCCGCTCCTCCTGACACCTACCAGCCACATTAAAGGCACATTCAAAAATGTAAAGCAATACACAACAGCTATTAAATGTTTTGCTTGCCATAAAAAACCCTCTGTTTCATACAGGAGCTGGATTCTATACGTATGGCACCCAGCGAAATAAAGCCAAAGCCAGAATTTGATGTTAAACTCCGAAGACCATAAAAGGGGATGCTGCCAATATGCAACGTGCTTTTCCTTCCTGTTTTCTTAAAAAAAACTCAAGTGATTTCCCAAACTCCAAACAGAAAAACAAACAGAATTCAAGTCAGCAGCTCTTTGCTGAGGAGCTAGTGCTGCAGAAGAGTAGCAGGAAAGGAAACACCACACTTGTAAGTTTTTAAAAATGACTGTCAGCAATAAGGATCAAAATAAGTATAAAAGATTAATACTTAGGATTTATATTGTGCTTCACTGTTTAAAACCCCCTGACAACTGTGAGGCCCTCTATGGCCAAGGGCCTCAACTTCACCCAAATCCATGAGGATTTGTGGCACCACAGTGATGCCCACTGACCAAAAATGGGAGCTCCGGGCATCCGGTATGTTTTAAGTTACAACCTGTTTTACTCCCTCCCTCATGCAAACCCATAGACTGCAGCAGCACTACCCCTGCGAGTTATCATGCCTAATACTGGACTATTGATACTCCAATAACAGTGATAATGGTGAATACTGCTGCAAAACCAGCCGACTGGCAAAATTTATACAGGCAGGACCACATCCACTAACTGACTGATCCCAATTCCTCCAGAAAACTACCACACTAGACTCTTAAATAAAATCACATTTATTGTGTCTGGTCTGGCATTCAGTGTTGGGTTTTGGGGTTTTTTTTTGTGTTGTTTTGTTTGTTTGTTTTTTAAATCTTAAGTGGGATGGCCTTTAAAAATGTCTTTGCAGACTGAGTCAGCCCCGAATATCCTCTAGCCAGTTATGACAATTTTGATTGTTGCATGTTGTGTAGAATAAAGAAAAATAGATTCTAGATTTTCAAATACAGGAAAAGGGGACTCTAATGTATCATACTGTTGCGATTCAACACATGAAAAAAGTAAAATTCAGGAAAGAAGATGACAACTTACTGCCTATATGCCTTTATGTAAAACTTTCTATTCTACAACCTTGCATCTTTTATTAAAATATGGACACCTAAACCAGAAAAAAAAATATTTAAATTTTATTTTGTTCTCTTGACCACCAATTTTCTCCTAGTAGGAAAAAAGACTGCTACCTATTTTCCATAAAAAAACCTTTGTAGCAGTCCCAGAGGAAAAGTCAAAAGTTTGACTTGAAAAACGGAGCTACTTCAAAAGCATTGTCAAACAGAGGTGAAGGTTTCTTAAAAATGCATAAATTAAAGTATGGTGTATTCATAAATATCTCTGTAACTTTATACAGTATATTTGTGATTGAGGTGCATATATAGATGAACGTATAGCATCGTTATAAAACTAACAAATAAAGTAGAAAATCAATTTGTTTATTAGCTACTGTTTGGGCTCTGTGTGTGTGTGCGCGTGTGTGTGCATGTGTGTGAAAAATGAAAGAAAAATGGAGAGTTTTTTTCAATAATAAAAAGGGAGTTGCACTGCAGGGCCCCTAAAGCTTGTGAAAAATTAAACTCGACGGATTCAAACTGTCCTATTTCCACTTCAAAAGAGAAGAGGCACTGAGCTCTTCCCAACTTATCTTCAAACGCCCAGCACCCTAGAAAGTTTCTTTAAAAAAAATAAAGTCTCTAGTTCCCCCAAGCACTGTACCCGTTACTGTAGCTGCTGTCTCTCCCTCTTCTAATTATACCCATGTGAGTCTATTAATCAACTTGTAAATTATTTAGAGAGCCATGCGCTGTCTTCAGCTAGTACAAACACACTGCATGCAAAGACTTGCTGAAAACCAATGGAGCTCCCAAAGGGTCTCTCTCCAATGTTCAGACAGCTTGCAGCTCGCCAGTACAGCGCTGTTAAAAACAAGAAATAACACTAAGCTTACCTCCTCAGATATAAAGATTTACTCAGCCTTTCAACTCTGAAACTCTTTGCAAGTTTTTTAACAAAGAGGAAGCTGCTCTATTGTCAAATCTTTACTTCACACTTAGTGATGAGAATATTAATTTGATGTCAAAAAAAACCAACCCCTCACCCAAGTGCTTTCAGCGAGACTGTGATCACAATCACCAGGGGACCCCAACTTTCAGAGGCTACACCAAAAAGCACCCCTTTAAAACCATTCCAATTTAAAATAAGGGGAAAAAATATCTACATTTGTACAGTAATAGTTTTTATTAGAAAATAGGAGAAATTAGGGAATTCCAGATTTCACCCCCCACGTGCAGACTGCCATCAGGGACAGCTTCAGATATTACTACTTTAAAAACAGAAAAAGGAAGGGGAAAAAACAACACAGATTGTGTGTGTTCAGCTCTAACAGGCTGGAAACAGTGCAATGTTGCCTGTCTTCCATGAATCAGCTCTTGTTACCACCTGAATCTTCATTTTGGTGGAAAAAACAATTACCCAAACTAATAGCAGTTCTCCCAGCTGAAAAGCAGAATCTTACTGGTTTGGGAGTGCTTTTGTCCCCCCCTCTCCCCCGGCCTCGCTCTTCATGCTGCTTTTCTGTCATTTCATTTGTCTTGACTCCATTTATTGAAGCCTTTCAAAGATACATTAATTAGCAGTGACCACTCCATGGTATTTCACCATGAAACCACAAAAGCTGAACAGAGTGGCATGCAAAGTTCTTTTCAACTGAGTGATGACCTTTCCTATTTTTTGTGATGCCCCCAATGCCAGAATGCTTCTGCTTCTATTTTCATTAACGAATTGCAAACATCTCAAGGGGTGAACACCAGGGACATTTGGGGGGGCAAAAAAAAAAAAAAAAAAAAAGCAGAAACACTTTCTGCAGGTTTGTGGGGTTTTTTTTCCTCATGGGGTATCAAATTCTGACAGACACCTTTAAAATGGTGAACACAGATACTGCAGACGGAACTTTAAATTCATGCGTGCCCATGTGGTCAATGAGAGAGGTCGAGAACGCAGCCCAGCTCTCTCCGAATGACAGCAACCGGGGGACACGATTCTGCACAAAGTCTTCATCAAGCCAGTGAGGTCTATGAAGGGGCTATCTACATATGCATCATTTGTCCATAGCCTGAATTACTAGAAGGCGAGGATCATTCTGCAGAACAGTCTCTTCACAACATTTCAGAAGGAATCAAACTGAATGAATTAATTTATGTGAGTTGTCTTGCTGTCTAGGGAAGTGTTCTGGCCGCTACGCTCATCTCTTACTCCAAATGGAAGTCTCCCTAGGCTGCCCAAGCAAACGGCATGTACTAAACTTAGCATTACTGACTAAGATTTAAACTAACTGGAGTTAGTGACCAGAAGACTGGTATCAAACTCCAACGCTGGTAATTTTCTGCCCAGAGTATAGTTAGCACTAATTGCCTAGGTTCAGTGAAAACCACAATATCCTAAAGGAAAAGTCTGTGCATTTCAGACTGGTTGTCCAAGGAACAACTCTGTGTTTATGACAGACAGAAAGCAGTCAGGTTGCTGAACTTTTCACTGAAAATGCATTTTTGAATATCTAGTGTGCACCAACTGTAGACTAGAATGTCCTGGGAATTAAAAAATTAATGGGCTCAAAAATATCGATGCTACCTTCATCAAGCGAAATAAATCACCATATACAAAATGGAAAAGTTTGATAAAGCAAGAAATAAGGTCTTTATGAGACAGCAAACACTAGACAATACAGAAAACAGGAATGCACTGAGTTGCCTTCTGGGGCAAATAAAAGAACTGTCTGGGCTGTTCTTGAAATACATGTTGTATACATGAAGCAGCATTACAGGAAAAAAACAATACAAAGAATGTTTGCGAATCTTGAAACCAAGACAAGATCTGAGTTAGTCAACCAGAACTAGAACAGAATAGAGAGTGGACAGCCTCAGTAACTCAATAATGAGTTCGCTTTGAATAAGCTGGGTCTTGAGCCTTATGACACCACAACATACCCTGTTGGCATATCTTAAATGACTAATTGTATGCAATCGTGTCCACAAGAAGGGAAACCACAGTGAGATCACTCCCCAGGGCAAGCATTTTAAGAATATATGAGGCGTGCCCTCAAGATTTTATGGCACTTGTTTCATTTTGACTAGTAATGATTTGAGTGCAACATTTCTCATGGTCTGTCTTTGGTTCCAGGGTATTCTGCAATAATATCACTTGCATGATTCCTTGCCCAAAGGAACGAATATGCTTACTTGGTACGTAACTAGAAATGCAATGAGAATTTTGAAGCTCTAATTGTCTGCTACTGACTAAACTAACTCTATTCAAATGAGATTTTCTTGAAACTTAATGTAGTCAATAATAGTGCGAGACTCTTTCCTGTGTATTAACCTGGTTGTAACAGTAAGGATTCTTTGCTGATCTTCCCTCTTCGGTACACTATGTTCTTTCATTTTCTCCAAGCCTCTTGTGAGGGCAGTAATGAATTCTTGTTAGTGTTTACTAATGTAAATTCATTCTTTGTTATCCCTGGGAGAGGAGGATTAGCAAAATGACAGAACTTATTATTTCTGGTATTGCTATATAATATTTACTTTTATTCAGCCCTTAATTTTGTAGTATGTCCCACCAAATAAAATGTATCTGCAGACAAGCAAAAACTAAGGGAGAATTTTTTAGCACAATGCACAGAAATATAGTTATGGCTCCCATTAACATTCAGCAGCATTGTACAGCTTTATCCTTGCATGCTATACGAAAAAAAATAATCTAAATCTAAAATAAGTTCTAATTTGGAGAAAGAAAGGAATTACAACTTCAATTTCATTTTCCTGAAATAAAAGCAGCTCCCTTGGACTAAGGATGTACATATTTTTTAGGACTGGCAAAAAATTACAACCTGTGCAATTATTTTACTCTACTGGGAATGCTTTTGGTATCTCCTTTAAAGAACTTTAGTTGTTAAGATGAAGTTTATAAAATACACAAAGAGCATTTAGTAAAGAAAGCTCTTAAAGGACCTATCTTTGAATAAATAGATCCAAACTCCTATCTCAGCCATAACAGAAATTTAGACAGCGAGGTATTTACAGTTGCTGTCCTCTACTTCACAGAGATGAGAAGAAAGTGAAATTACAGTATACACATAAGATTCTGAAATTAATGGATAACATGAAGACGTTATTTCCATACCTAAAGATCTAGGCTACGCTGCAATTAATATGTTCTAAGATCCCCTGCCTTTGAGGTAAATGGCCATTCTGATTAGCAGTATCTTTAAATCAGAAAACCCTCTCCTAGATCTCTGTGCCTATGTTACAGAGGACCCAGCGTCTCTCTCTCAGGCTGTAGAGATTCATGCTTTCCACTCCCATGGTTCCCACATAAGCTCCTAGTCCCAGCAATATGGTGGCTGCCACAGAAAATTAATGCATTGAACTAGCAGAGTTACTGTATTAAGAATAAATGCAATCCATTCACTAGAGTTAAAATGTATTACCTTGTGGCTTGATAAAGTGACTGACAGAGGGATAGAATACCCAAAGCTGCAGGCTGCCAAAGGTCTTTTTGAAATGCTTAGAAAAGTACTGAATCTCTTGGTATGGTATCAAGGGAACCGCAGTTAATTTTATAGGCTCATGTTTCAGATCTGTGTAATTCAGTCTCAGAATTAAGCTATTGTGCAAAAAAGGGGACTTTCAAGCTCTCCACCTCACCAAATGGCTTTCCTTGCCAAAAATAAAAGACAATGAAGATTTAGCTTTGCTCAGGGGGGTTTGCTCAAAATTCCATTAATACTGAAGCTTAACCGAGATTTCTCAACCTTCAGCAAGATTGTCTCCTTATATTTGTATCACTGGTAACCATTTGGCCTGTTGCCAGAAACAGGACTGAAAGTTCCTCTTCCAGGCCACTGTAATTTGGCAAAATAAACATTCTTCCACCCTACCGAAATACAATTTATATCCTTTAGAACTACAGATCTTTTCTGATTTTTAATACCCACCACATACAGAGAGTTATCCTCGTGCAAGACAACTCACAAACACGTAAGTTTAAGCTGCTGCCCTAAGGAGCTTACAGTATTTATGATTTATCTGAAATCACTGCAGAGCCTTCCAAAAGCAAAGTATGCTTAGATATTCTTTGCGGTAGTCCTCTCCTACAACCAAAAATGCTGTTAGAAATGAAGTGCAAAGAAACTTTACTTTTAAGTTAAAAATATTTGTGTGAAAGTAGAAGAATCTATAGTAGCGTTCTACAAGTCAAAATCTACATATAAAAGCACAGTCTTTTTTATAGCCCACTCGAAATAAAAATGAAACAGGATTCTGTGCTTTAAAATAACAGTTTAAACATTCTGAAATTATACATCTCTTTCAGAATTCTGATTTTGATTTAGAGATAAAAACATGGAAATCAACTTTTGGAATCTGTACAGAAAAACTGAATTTTACTGGAACAGTAAACTGTTTCATTTGAAGATATTGGAAATCTAACTTCTGTTACGCAGTGCTACAAATCACATGTAATGAAAGGAATTGATCAACTTCCAGATTACTCTGATGTAACTCAGATTAGAATCTGACCAAGAAAAATTCACTCACAATTTATTTTTTGCCACAAATTTGTAACTACAGAGTAATGAGACAACAGGCCCTACCTGGGTATCCATTGTCAATATAAGGCTTAATGAGTTCTCCAAGTTTTGTCTTGTCTGCAACAGCTTCCTTTAGCAGTTGCCCACAGCAAACTAACAGGAAGGAACAAAACAAAAGACACAAGGTTAAATTTTAAAAAGGAAGCAACAAAGAAAAGAAAAAAAAACCCCAGAAGCTGCATACTGGAATAAGGTCACTGAATAAAATAAAAGTTGTTGTTTTTTGGGGGTTGTTGTTAGGATTTTTTTTTTTTTTTTTTTGGCCAAGCAGAGCAAAAAGCAAAGAGACTGAGCAGGGGAGAATACTGAATAAAAAAGAATACATTTGGCAAAGAACATATTAAAAGCAGAGGTAGAGAGAAAGATATTAATCAAATACGTTACTGAAATAATAACTCATGGGATTGCTAGCATTTTTCACTTTTTATAAACTTAGAATTACTGAATAAAGTTAAACCTGATGAACAGCATCTGAACTGCACTGTTGGAGGTGCAGGATAATATGCAGTTCAAGGACTCGACTCCCTGGATCATTTAATGATCATGCAAGAATTATGTTTCAAAAACTGTGCTAATCCAATATTATCATTGACTTCAAATACACAGAACACCAGGAGATGCCGATTTAAAGTTTTAGTCAGGACAGTTGTATATGCGATACGGCTCCTTCAGGCTTGCGTAGCACTTTCTGACCCAAGTTACTGAGTCTTACTGCCCCACGTGAGTTAGATTCAACAGTCCCGACCCTTATTTTACAGGGAGAGAACTGAGACATGAAGAGGTTACACAACATCACAACAAGTACTAGTTTTAACTCAGTTTTGGTAAATATTAGATAACAGTCACTCCATACATTATTGCATGACCTTTCAATTAATAATCGTAAGTTGATTCCACCCTTTCTGAAATCAATAGCACCAACATCTACAGCTGCACTGACTTTAACAGAAAAAGAAGCCAGTCCTTTCATCTGTTTCATCGCTGGTAATCGCCCCGTTTGGCAAACAAGAGTAGGAACACTCCACAGGAACACTTCTTGGACAAAGTTGATACAGTTTAATGTTTAAATGACACAGGATGAACACAAATTTTAACAGTCACTAGTTGTCCCAGAGAAGCAAATTAGTATTCTCGGCAAACAGTGTAAAAACATAACAGAAACTCAGTGCATAGACCCCACCTTCAAACAACTAATATGTATACACCTAAATTCAATCCAATTCATGACATTATTTAAAAATAGGATTAAATTTTTAAGCCTATGGTTCAACCCCAATGGCCTAATTGGAAATTAAGTATATGCTGAAAACTCTTTAAAAAATTATGGCTTTCCAACTCTATTTTAAATACCTAATTCTTCTAATATTTGGTTTACAGTATATTTAAAATAAAATTCAACATATGGGTAAAGCACTGGTATTTAGGTTTTTAGTAAAAAGAGCTGCAACTCCCTTATATAGCAGTTACTTAAAAAATATGCAAATTTTGACCTAGATGAAAACACCATCAAACTTGCAGTTTTAGAAATAAAGTTCAGAAAATATATTCAGAAACACAAGAACAATGATTTTTCTTTAACACATTCAGACATGTTTTATTTTTCATTAGTTACACATTAGTTACACAACTATTAAAAATATAGCTTTGAATAAATCTACAAATACTTATTTTTTAATATGAAATGACAAACAGCAGCAATATTAAAATAACTCATATTTATAATAAAATAATAAATAAAAATAATAAAATTTATCAATTTGTTTTGTACTTATTAGTACTGTAATATAGATTTTAAAATAATTTACATTTACCTTTTTCAGGTTCGCTGGATATAATTTTAGTCGTATTCATGTATTTTTTTAATAACTAAAATAATAATAATAAATATTTAAAATAAAAAAATACTAAACCTAGAAACCTAAACTGATAGGTAGACAGTTTCATAGCTGTTTCTATGCCTTTAACAGAACTGCATAAACCCACAATCTAGCCATTAGTTGGAACAATCATATGGAAAGCATACGGCTTTTTGTAAAGTTTCAAGTTTGAACTTGAAGAAATTTCTTTCTTTTCTGAACAGCTCTACTAAACTGGTAATTGAAAACAATACAGCTCAGATCTTGAAGATATCATGCATGTGTAAAGCTAAACCCAGGTTCAGTGAAATCTTTTGACTTCACCAGGACTTCAGGGAAGACACTGGCAAACTGGCACATCGCTATGGGCAACTGAGTTCCACTAATTAAAGAATCTCCTTAACATAAAAACCCACTACCTACTTAATTCTGATTTTTTCATTTGCTGTACATTGGAAGAATACTAATGAAACAAACTCGCATTTAACTTAACAAAGAGGATATGACTAATCAGCAAATTTTACAGATATGAGACATTTGTTTAAAATAAGTTACAGCTACTCCACTATTAGAAGACATCATAGAACGTGGGCATGTATTGCATTGATCCTATCGCCAAGTTGTGTATTCATGTTGTAGGACTTTTTAACATTAGCATGCTAACCAGCAACAAGCCTCATGTAGGATTTTCTGGGCCTCCTTTACAAAAGAAAGAGAATGCATTTTTAAATAATTGCTTCCTTTTCTAATACGTTACTTCAGATGCATAGAACCTGAGTCTTCATTAAAGTTCAGAGTAAATTCTATTGTAAAAGCACCCCGATTTTGGTCAGACAGTTGAAACTGCAAAGACGTTACTCGTGATGCACAGAAGAATTCACAGCACTACAGGAATCTAACACATGGAAAAATACCGATGTAAAGGCTATGAAAAACGATGACTAAAAAACGTTAGAGCTGATTTGTCACAGAATATATGCTCTACTGGCTTATATTTCTTCATTGAAGTACTTTTCACTTCCCTCAAAAATTTGACATCCATAGCAATGGACAAACAAATTTTATGAGCAAGTAAGAAAGACAGACAGCAAAAGATAAATGATCAAAAAGAGAGAAAGGGGGAATTGAGCAAAGTGCATATTTACTGAGAACTTACTGTTGACAACACTGTATTTCTGAGCTATTAGTGCTGCCTGCAGGCTCTTCCCACTGCCTGGGGGTCCACAAAAAAGAATCCGTGGTGTAAAGGGGGCGGCTGATCGCTGCCGTGTTTGGACGTAGGTAAGAACTAGAACATGAGAGAAAGGCAAGAAATACAGTTTATATCCTATTTCTCTAAAAAAAATAGAATAAACATTTATTAACTTCTTTCTTTTGTTCAAGGGTCATTTTGATCATCTTTTATTTTATCACTGAAGCATCTAGATACTCCAACCAAAATCAGGACTCTGATAAAACTGTCATGTCAGGAACTTACACTAAGAGGCACTTGAGAAATCTTATGATCATTACACTCCTGTACTATCTTTCATCAGTGGATGCCAAACCATTTTAAAGAGCAGATTGAATTAATAATTGCTTTTTTACCATATTGTTTTGAGCAGAAGATTTTTTTTTGGCTTGATAGGTACAATTTTACCATGCAAATTATAGAGGGATATAATTACATTTAATACTTTCTGCAGTTTCTGAACAAATATTTTAGTGTAAAAACCCAGGATGTTAAATTACTATGACATTTATCCAGCTCTGTGTGTGTGATTAATGGACTCCTAATTACAATATTATACACTGGTAGCACAGGATGTCACGACACAATATGGCACTGACAACAGAGAATAGAGTATAATTTTATTTTTTCATTTTTTAATAATTTTATTCTTTTGTCCATCATTTTTGCATAACATGTAAAGGTTATCTGAGCTTCTCTCTCTGATTGCACTCTATTTGCTGGATATTATTCTTCTACGTTTTGTAGTGCATATGAAATATTACATTCAGGTCAATCTACAGATTATAAGAGCTTTGGAAAGATCCCAGAACAAGTGAAGCATCAACAACATTGCTGTACTATAGAGATCTGAACTTTGTTACAGTCTCAAAAGAGAACCCAATACATCACCCAGAAGCTAAAAGAAGACACAGCTTGGCAGTGAGGACAAATTTGGATCGTGTTTGGACATAGCCAAACAATCTTACTCCCCATCCCCCTTCTATGGCTGACAATGCTAGTGAAAAGAGCAGCTCAACCTTCAGCACAAGCTACGCAAGCTTTCCAGGGATCATAAATTCAAATGCCAAAGCTAAAGTTCATGCCACCACATCCTGACTGCCACTGTCACCCATGATTAAAGCAGCAGGGGCACACCTACACACGCTTTGACTTCCTCTGTAATTGCAATGGATACAATTAAGTGTTAGTCCACACATCTTCAGTTCAAATAAAAGAGTGTCTAGACGAAAGACTCCTTGTAATAAATGGTATTTTGGTCTAACAAATAGGACAGGCTTAGACATTAATGTTTGTATGAATCATAAGCCATATTAAAAAAAAATACAAAAGGATTGATTGAAAACATCATAAGGATCGGTATTTAAATACCATTGTTGAGACATCACTGTATACTAACTAATATTTTTCCTGAGGACACTCTGCTAGACACTTTGGAATCATTACAAAATTATTTGTAATAAAGAAGCATCTCCAGCAAGAGATATCCATCTCTTTCTCCAGGGCCACAAGCTGTACTCCAGCCCTGCTATTTCTAGTTAGTGAACCTAAACTATTGAGAAACTAATGCAAACTGCAACCACAAGGGATTGTGGACATCTCTTTCTCCAGGGCCACAAGCTGTGCTGGGATACTACACTGCACAACTGAGTTTGATGTCACATATCCTCTCATATGTTAGTAGTAATTGCATTAAAGTTTAAGAGTTTACAAAATTTTAGAATTGTATGAACCAATAATACTAATATCGATGAGAGATCTCTTTCTTTTTTAACTCTACCTGTAGCAATAAAAATACTTAACAAAAAAACTGGAAAATCATAAAAGAAAATAGTGTGTTTGCTGCATAACCTCCTCAAAAATAAGTACTAGCTACCCAAGGAGTGCTCTAGTTATTCTGAACATTTTCCATAACCCAGTGTATTGAAAAGCACAAACATTACAGGCAAAGCACCCTGCTTACAAATGATGCTTAATTTGCAGTAAATAACCAAGTTAATTAGGAGTAATGATCCCCTAGACAGTCTCCACATCTAATTATTCTTTAAAAAAAAATCTGGCTGCTTGATGCACTGCAGAAAAAAGATCTAGAGAGGATTTTTTCATTCCAGTTTTCAATTTATCTCACTACATTATTAATTAATAATAATTAATATTCAGGCACTCACATTTTTATTTACAATTCAAGGCATGAATTCTTTATGAATGATGATATGAACTTTTAAATTTAATTAAGTAATTTAGAGGTAATTAATGTGTAAATTCAGAATATAAACTTCCTACTTGTTTATCTTAAAAGTGCAGCACTTGTTATTAAAAAAAGACCTTTTCGAGATGCAAAATTACTGGGATATAACAGATCATCTACAGACTGACAGCTACAAAGTACATTATCAATTGGTCTTTCTGGCAGTTTCCTTATTCTCTTCTTGAAGAATCAACATTAAAAGTCAGATTGCATTACAGTCAAGCAAAGGCAACCAAGAATTGTTGAACAGAAAAGCTACCAGCACAAACAGCTTTTAAATAATGAAATGTTGCCAGCTTTGAACTACTCCTACTTCTTGTTATCAGCCTTGTGGAAGGTACTAGCCCTTTGGGAGATTAACAATTGAGCCACAATGCAGCCTCTTAGAAGAGGCTCTCGCAGAAATAACCGTGACATTTGCTCTACTGAGTCAGCTGTTCCTTGGCAGGACTGTGGAACTAAGACTTTCCAGTTATCTGCACTTACTCTAGTCCTGTAAAATAATGACCGGGAACAGCCCAAATGCTGTACTAGAGAGAACACAACTCAGATGGGAGCCATCTGTGTTGACTAATCCTAACCCTACAAACTGACTCGAACAGCTAGGAACTACTTTTCAAGTAAGAGTTTATCAACTATCAGATTTGCCATAAAGGTACGTATTTACCCTGTGAGAGGACATCCATGGAAGGCTGGTCTGCATTGATTGATTTCAAAACTTTTTGGTAGATCTGGAAAACCCCAGGGAAGTTTCTGTGATACTCCAGCAGTTTCTTTGACACCTCCTGTTCAGATAGATCTTCTGGTTTCACCAAACGTTGCTGTACCAGCGGATCACTTGGCCAGTCAAAGGTCGTATGGTAGACCTCTAGAAGGCAGACACTGATTAGGAACTACGAGGATGATTTAATAGGTCTTGCTGAGCTCCTAAAGTTTTCCTAAACAAAATCAAGGTCTCTGTTTAAGCTTTCTATTGCAGCACAAGCAATAACCTGTGCACTTCCCTCGCTACTGGTACTGAGAGCTATCGCTCTGCAGGTGCACAGATAGGAAGTGGACAAGGTAACTGCCCACACATGTAGCCAAGACAGCACGATGTGTAAGAACCAGAACTGGGGATAGCTCTCCAAATTCTTCGACTGAACCTTAAGCAAGACCTTTGATAAGCAAATCTCCTCTATAGCAAATAAAAGCCGTTTCTTTAGTTAAGAACGTCCATGCTAATTCCACTCCTAAAACAGTCAACGTAATTTTTTCACTGAAGAATGTCAGAATTTTATTTTGTGATGGATGATTGATAATGATATTCAACAGACAATACACAGCTAGGTCTATTTGACAGTCATTTAATGGAAGATACCTAAGAGCATACCTGCACCTCAGGAAAAAAACAGAATCTAGCAAAGACGCATACCAAAGTGTAAGCTAACCTTCCAATATTCTGTACTGCCATGGTCCACTCTTTGCAGGCTCAATACTAAGCTTTACATTTTCCCATATTTTGTTGTCACAGAAAATAATGCAATGTCAACAAATACTTTTCCCAAACAGTTTAAATTTATAATTATAAATTCCTACTAGTTCTTACAGGGATACCATTTAAATTTTAATCCCACTAGTATTACAATGTTTCTGAGACCAAGCAACACTCCAGTTTCTAGTGGAGATATGAAAAAACACATACTGCACCTTCTGTGAAGGGATCAAGTCTTTTCCCACTGTTCCTCTCAATCAGCACAGTGTCTGGAGCATAAAGCACAACTAGGCACGAAAAAAAAAAAGAAAAAAAAAAGAAGAAAAAATAAAAAAGTGTAGCTCTTGTTATTACTTGCTTTATTTCCTGTAATTGTTTAGATGTATCCTAGTATTAAAGATGGATGAATGTATTTCAAGCACATTTGCCTCATTCTCCTTTCCCAGTATTCTAACTGCAAATAATTTTCATCACTTTTAATTAGAATTTTGCTCCACATCCTAAACAGTATAGTGGGATAAAATATACATTAATCCAGTCCAGAACCCATGACTACTAGCTGTCCTTGTCATCCATACCAACTAACAAGGTTCCCCCTCAATTACATCGTATCTGGAGCCTAGGATGGAAGTACCCACAGATCACTCGAGACTAATTCTCTTCTATACCACAAACAATTACTTTCCACCCAGGTACTTTGGTAGTGAGACCAGTGAAACTTAGTTTTTGATAACCTCGCAGAAAAGTGTTCAGACTTGATTAGAAAGCATCAAAAGATAGAGAATCTGTCAGTTCTCTAGGTTGCTTTTGGCTAATCATCCTCACAGTTAAACACTGTAATTTAATTACTGTTTTCAGTGCATTTGATTACAGGTTTCAAACAAGTTCTTCTTATGACTTTCTTCTCTGTATCAAATAGCTCTTTCAGATGCTTTTCTCCCTATTAAGGTACTCGTACACTGTAAATCTCATCTCCTCTCAATCTTCTTTTTGATTAACTAGACAGACTGAGCTTTATGATTCTCATTCAGGTCTTGGTTGCACGGATATAATTGTGAGCAAAACTCAACTTCAGATGTTATTAGCTACATTAAAAATACATGCAAGTACTAGACATTAAACATTTTTGCCTAACTCTATTGGACCTATTCTGAATTCTTCATTAGCAGTCATATTTCATCCAAATCAAATCCAAAGTGACAATCCATCAAGTTTGCTAACATTCTGTTCACTGGCAAGCTCTACATTTATAATTTTACACTGTATTCCACACAATCACAATGATTTCTTATATTCTAAGTAGGTCCTCTAACTATATGAATTTGGGACAACTGGCTGCTTCTAGATGGCAAGGGCAACCGTCAAGGTCCTGTCTATGAGCACTTGCCAGTAAATAAATGTTCCTCTCAAATCAAGTCAGAATCCACCCACGTTCTGAAAGGTCAAGCTTAAAATCATGTTTCCACTTCACTTAGTGGAGTAAAGTTTGCTAAGTTTGCATTCTCTAATTCAACAGAAGGATGAATTTGTATTTAGTACATGAGGAATTGTTTTGGTCTGAGGACAAAGGCTGATTTCTAGAAATGGAAGTCAGAGAAAACTTAGACCCGCTCCTAGAACAGAAGCAAAGCTACATATAGCTGCTCAGAGACACTTGGTGGAGTGGTCCTGAATTTACAGAGCTCTAAGGTGTAAAAAGAAAAGGGTTCATGTGTGAAAGACAGGGTTTAAAGTCTCACAGGTTACTTCAAGTTTTTGAGTGAATCTGAACCGTACTTAAATATTCTGCCGTCTGGTGACTCCGGTGTCTTCAGTATTGGTATTGAATTTATTGAGGATTTTGGGGGAGAAACACTTCTAGTCTTTTCTACTGGATGCAATCACACACAGACCTTGTACTGCTTACCAACGTGCCTAGGAATGATGCCAGATGATTGCAGCATCCATGCCTGTTCCTGATTTTCAGGGAAGCCTTCCAAAATCCACCCCTATTGAACAAAAACATGAAACAGTTATTGATCCTGGAAGAGAAAAAAACAAAAATCAGCACTAAATATCAGCGCTATCTGCACAAAAATTACCTCATTCTGATCTAACAACAGCACAGTATTTGCTATGGATGATTGTGAGAGAAGAAAGCAAACATGGAGCACTGATATTTTTGTGAAACGGCATGCACTCATACCACTGCCACAGAGCAATAGCAACTTATGTATTATAGCAACGATTTTTTTTATGTTTTAATCTTAAAAAAGAAAAGAAACTTCTATCTTGAATAAAAACAACCCAAAACAATTTCTACAGTTTTGAAATATTCAAAAGGATACCAGCCCACACTGTGTATAAAAAAAGAGGCTAAACAAATCTGAAGACAGATTTAATGCCAAGAACACTGAGGAAAATATGCATGCTTTCATTATTTTCTTAAATTATACAGGAAAACTCACAGTAATGGAACCAGCATTCCCAAAGCTAATGAAGCAACAGAGCAAAAGAAAGAAAAAAGAAAAAAGAGCCTTTTGCTCCCTTAAGTCCTTGTTATAGCCAGCTAAGTGTTGGATTGAGCATCTTTAAAAAAACATTTACAGATCTGTGAAATACCGTAGGAGAGCTGCAGCCTCACTCAGTTTCTGTGTGATGCAGTATTTCAAATCTAATCCACTTCCCAGTCTCGGGTCTGAATCTTCTAAACTTTCTCTAATTTATCTGCAAGTTGCTTAACCACACGTGTCCTTGTCACTATATCCTATATCGCAAAACAACTTTGTGATACTACAGTAAACCTGAAAACCATCTCTGTATTGAAATGAAGAAGATATTTTAATATTGCATTAGCTAGCAATCATTATCATCTCCCACATAAATTTGAAGCTCTGTCAGTATGGGGTCCAAAGGTTTTAGAAGTATTTCAGGGAAACGTATCTCCATGACTTCTGTAGGAGGAAATTGGGACATTCCAATTATACAAGAAAATAGAGTAGACTATTTAAAATTCCTTAATTAGCCTGGTTTCAGGAACATGTCATCCTGCTGATATCTGTAGAAAATAAGAGACTCAAGTAACTGCAAGCCATTTTTGCCACTCCCAGTGTTTGCTCTATCGAATTAGAATGAACCGCTGTCTAAGGTCACACAGGTGCTGAGAAATCAATTTATCCCTCGGGACTTGCAGAAGGCAAGCTGCACCATATTTTTAGTGGTACGCTAGGAACTTCAACACTAGTTCTGAATATACTTGGCTCGTACAGCATATATATAGGCCCAGATCCTCTTCTAGGGGGAAATGGCATCAGAGGTCCGAAGCTAATAAATCTAAGCCAATTTACAGAGACTACAAATCTGGATCATTTCCTCCACTCCACGTGCACTACTTTTGGAAACTAAAACAAAACAAACAAAAAAACCCACCCCACAAAACCATTGCTTCTGATGTCAATACAGCTTACTGCTCAAAATCACACAAATAGCAACAGACAGTTAATACAGAATATTGTTTTTTTAACAATGTATAGCAAACTTCAAGAGGTTTACATACAAATTTCAAAGGTCCTTAAAACAGGCAATAAGCAATTTTATACCTAAAAGTTTTTTCAATGTAAGTAAACATAGCTCAATAAACAGCTTCCTGCAACAAATACATTTTGCATTAAATGAATGCAAAATACACACTACAAAAATAGTTAGCATTTTGGATCTTATTTCCAAAGGTCTCTGAGTTCCAGGGTATCAGTCAGTCCCTAATTAGAATACATTATCCATCTACTTGACACTTCAGTGAAATGTCTATTCCACCACAGAGCTGCAGCTTTGTTCAGAACAGGTTTATTGATATTCTGCTGCATTCCCTCTCCATACCCCCAGTGGCTTGGTTCTGTTTTATCACACATCAAAAAGGCCGTATGCTCAGGGCACCCCATGCACAGCTCAGAGCTGGAGGTCTGAACAGCTGCAAGTAGTATGGTATCACAGGAGGGACAAGCTCCAAGCAGATGTCACAGATTAAAAAAAAAAAAAAAAAAAAAGAGTAAAAAGGGAGTGTGGCTTGGGAACGAAGCAAGAGGAAGCAAGACACAGCAGAGCAAGACCTGACTTAAAATATGCCTATCATGCTTTATGCAAACACTGGTCTTTTTTGCCCTCCTGACTATCATTAAAGTGTAATTAGTAACTTCACATGGTAAATTTGTTTCTTTAAGAAGCCATCTATTTTTTGTTCTTGATAGCAGTAACCTTACATCCTTGCATGGATTGCACCGTATCACATCAAGGGTAGAACAAAGGCTAAAAGTGAGTAATTCCACAGTGCCTTTGCTCTGTGGTCACTGTTCCCTCTCTTTCAGCTGGAAACCTCAATCCTTGCCCACATGAAGACTGCTGTAAAAACACCATTCTGCTGTTGCCTTAATGCCAGGTGAAGTGCTCCTTGGAGACTCATGCCATGCCGAAAGTCAGCAACAAGGAAGTACTTTCAAAGCCATCACTTTCCTCTCCAGATTTAAGGAATCTGGAGAAAATGAAATGCTCAAGGTCATTGCCAAATGTAAATCTCATTCCTTTGCTGCCACTACTCTCAGCTATAATACCAAGCCTACATATTTTCACACTTTCCACCCCCGTAATAATGACTTAGGTATTTGGTTCTCTCTTGTTATTTGACCTGCACAGTCTGAATTTATTTTTCTTTAAATTACAGAATCCAAACTTGACATGGAATAATGAAAAGGGATAGCACAAAGAAATAATGCTGAATTACGTGGGCACATCTGAAAGAAATCTCAGCCACAAGCATAGAAATCAAATACTGCTGCCTAGAGGAAAATGGCTTATCACAACAGTTTTTCCACATCACCGTTCAGTATTTTTGAAAACATATTACATGCTTTTCACTCCCATGTGAAGAAAGGGGACAGACAATAATGCAAAAAAGGGATTTCAGTAATAGCTTTGCCAGGATGGATCTAAAATTTCTGGCATTTTCAGAAAACAGCAGTCTGAGGAGTGCAGTAGAAATATTGTCAACCCAACTGCTGCAGTCCATCAACGTTACCAGCATGGATGATGCTGTTCCAACTTAACCAAATTTCCCATTAGAAAGAAATCTTTTATTCCCCACATTATTTTTGTAGGTTGTGTAAGCTGCAAAGCTATAAAAAAAAAAAAAAAGCCCCATTCTTTTTGGAAAACAACAAAAGATGGTGAATAGGCAGATTCTCTCCCCAGATAAACCTATGTAATGTCACTATCCTTGCACACAGTTTCACAGAGACAACATGATGATCTTTATCTGCCAAGGTAAAACCAGAAAGAACCAACAGCTGTTGTTCTCTTTCGCTTCCCTTTCAAGGATAGCCACGACCCTTCTGAACCGTTTAATACCAATCAAAAGTAATTCTGCCACTACTGATGTGAATCACTGGCCTAAGCGTAGTTTCTAAATGGCCCTAAGATGTGAGTGAGGCTGCTCAGCTCGCGCTCCCACAGTTTCATCATGTAGCAATCTCTTCACTAGCTTTCCCCAGTTCTATAAATTCCCTCCACAACAACAGCAGTCAGAGGTGCCGTAGCCAACACGTACTAACCCTGTAAGATGAAAAGTCTTCATATCAGCTTCACAAGACTCAGGTTCTAACATAATGCTTGCAATAAGTTTTCTGCCTATGCTGGAAGACCTACCTGTCTGATCCCTTGCAGTCCTAACTACATTTGTATTAGAAGAACACACAACACAGAGTCTCAGCAGAGCTGTTGATCAATAAAAATGTTCTCCTTAGAGAATGCCTGTGACATCTATAAACCCGTGAGTGTCAAAACAATGGCACAAAAATTTCTGTATTCCTACTGTCAGTGGGATGAAAGCTGTACAATTAATGCCAAGCCAATGACACCACAAGGAGAAATAAAACAAACAGCTGGTGGTACTATGGTCCAACTTACAGCTCCTAATCTATTAACATTTTCCAAAAAAAAATGCTGACTCATGCTATGAGAGAAATGGCATAAATCTGTTCAATGAAGTACAAAATCCACAGTGTTTATTCTATTTGCAATGACATAAGGAAAATACTGCAATTAAAGTGCATAGATCCCCTTTCAAATGGAGAAGACATACACAATGTGAGGAAGTTTAGTGACCATGAATTACTTTTAAATAAAAGATTTTTAATAACCATCACAACTTTGAAAAGTCAATTAAGTGTTTTTCCTAAAAATAGCTGAAACCTTAACAGGACCAATAACATCCACTCCATTCTTGCTGAACATTAGGGAAGCTTTATAAAGGGTTTCCCCCCCCCAGTTCTGTTAACACATCCAGCACTGATTCAGTGTTGCTGGTGATGATAACAACAGGAACGTAAAATGTAGGCAGGACACCATGCAGCTGTTGGCATTTTAACCATCTCGTTACCTTACTCAGAGTTTACATGACCTAATACTTAAAATAACAGTCACTGAAAGATTCTTCCCTCACTATTAAAAGGAGAACTAGAACCATGTCAACAATTATAGAAAGCACAGGGCAAAATAAAGCACAGGGTGGATGCAGATGCAGCCTTTGGAGAGCAACGGATTTTGCTTACACACTGATGGTTAGGAAAACTCACTTTAACAATATCTCAACACTGGAAAAATAAGCTGTTGAAATCCTACCTTCTTTTAACCAGGCAAGGAGACTTAGGTGAAAAAAAATAAGCATGTTGGAGAGGTTTTAGAGCTACTGTTATAAAAGCCCTAATCTGAAGAGTTATTCACCTACTCGCTAGTTTACAGCAACTACTGCCATCCAACAGCTCTACTCCAGATTGCGTTAGAGGACAGTGGCCCCAGCAACTACCACCTTCGAGAGATCATGTGAGAAAATATTTAACCAAAACTACTGAAAATACCAGGGATACCCGGGCACTTACCTACCTGCTAACTAGTAGCAGGACAACCAGAGAAGCTGGCAGCGTTAAGCTGAGGGGGGGACTGTGTTTGGGGGCTGAAACCAGCCTAAAGCCCGGCAGTTAGCACACAGAAGAGCCGTTTCTCTCTTGGGTTTATCATCTTTCTAACTTTCATTTCTACAGGTTTAAAAATACTTTAAACATACTCACTAGAGGAGAAGTTTCACTTAGGATAGATGTTCACATCTTGCCACAAGGACAAGGTAGTAAATCATACAATCACCTGACTCGCTGTATATCCATGATATCTCATTGCACTGCTTACATAAAAAATGTTGACATTCATAGTTTTTTTTTGCTGCTCATTTGCTAGTATATCCAGAGCTGACAATATTGGTTTCTCAAGTGTTCCTCAGCTCACTTCTTAATTTGAAATGCCACAAAAATGCACAAGATGATACACCACATGCATGCGTTTAAAAAGGTTCTCCTGCAAATTGAAAGGCCTAAGTCCTGTGTGGATTTAATACAGACAAACAAATTCATTAAATACTACCAGATATTTGATCTGGATTGCTAAATAATACATAAATAAAATAGCTCAGCTAAAAAGACCTTCAAGAGAAACCGGGCAGACCTATATAATTCAAGCCCAGTGACTAGGAATGCAAAAGTTTGATACTACTTTTCAAATTCAAAATTAACAGATCAATTATGGAGTAAGGTGTACAGTATTTTGTACAGCCTTAGGTTTTGATAAGCCTTAGGTTTTCTGCCAAACTCTTTACTCCTTTCTTTCTAAGGATCCAAAAATCATTGTTTCAATCTCCCAGATGATGAAGCATGGAGCAAGAAACACAGGACTCTCAAACACAAAAAAACCCTGGTCCATTTGGAAAAGAAAGGGAGGGGGTCATGTCCGTATACATAATGAATTAGAAAATTCTTCTACAGTCTTCCCAGGCCTCGATCATACCAGTGTAGGAGGGGGATCCAAAGAGAAACAACAACAAGGTTTAGGAAGAAAGTAAGAGCTTGTGTGCATTTTGCCTAAAATCTGTGTCTTATCTGCATGGCGAAGTAGATTTTATTAGTTCACAGTAAGTGGAAAGAAGGCAGGAGTGGGTATCAGAAAAATCCACACTTAGCAGTTTAAAGTTGTCAGTACATTTTAAATGCTAACATCTTGATAATTCCCCATGAAAACAAATACTGGTGTAGTTTAAAAGCACAGGGTTCAACCCACCACTATGTTACTCCAAAGCTGCAAGAATTCAACCCCATGAATGTCAATGGCATTGATACCTGGTATAAATCTAGATTAATTTAGAGATGAGCTAGGTTTCTGTTTCATTAATTTCCCTTCATAAAAACAACTGCTCACATTTCTTTGAAGGAGCAGTCATCCTATACTGTCATTTGTAAATATCTATGGCAGCCAATAATGCACCTCAGATTTTTGTTACAGTAAGTCTCTTGTTAAACCTGGATTTAGCTAAAAATGCAATGACATGTTCAAAAATCACCCACCTTAACTTATTTTTACTCCTTCAGGCCTTTCTCCACTGATGTAAAAGGAAGGACTTTTACAGCAAGACACTTCCCTAGACAAATAAGGGCTCTGTCATGCAAATAAGGACACTGCCATGCACTCTTCTATGATGTGAGAAAAGAACAAGATTAGCTGGGCAACGAAAGGTTTATTTTAGCTTAATGACTTTCTTGGTAACATTAAACACCAGCAGGTAGCATTCTAAATTAAATTCTCTTGCAACCACTGGATGAGATAATGGGATAGGTCAAAGTTTAGCTATTGCTGGTTCTAAGCTATTGCTTAAAGAGAGCAGCATACTCCCTATTTTGCTACAGCTAAATGCTTGCAACAGAAATATGACTCAGACAGATGTCCTCTAGCAAACCTGTCAGGCAAGAGCAATTTAAGAGATTACAACTCAGCTATTCATTACCCTCCTGATCAAGTTATCCTTTCCACAGTTCATACACTGTAACTGACCGTCTGATCTATTTTACACAAGGCAGGTCTGTTGAAAGCCACTTCCATCAGTGCCTTAAGCTAAGATACTTGACTTGCACTGACGCACATGAAGACTTCTTGATAATCATTTACATTATCTGAGTTCCAAAAGCAGAAACCGTCAATTGAGGCAGAAATTTTTTAAAAAATTCTTCTAGTTTTGTTGACGTTTCTCTGCACCTCTGCGCTACAGAATTACCATCTTAACTACAATGCAATGACCCAGCCCCCAAGATGATTTTGTTTTACATGGATGGAAGGACCCAGTCTGCAGATCATTGCAGATTCCATCAACAATCACGGAGACAGAGAAAGAAGTACAGGACAAGGTTTTCAGCATTTCCATTTTTTTTTCAGTGCCTAATGCTAAGAAGCTTGAGGAAACGATTTTCACACTTCAATGAAATGTTAATTACCAGCCCTGCTTTATTCAGCCAACAAAGTAGATGATGATGTTGAGAAGGAACAGATTTACATAAAACTATGAGCCTTGCAATATCTCTACGAGGTCCGGAAGTACTAGTTACCCCCCGACCCAAAGGTGTGGGTGTGACAGAGGGTTCTGAAAACATGTACTGTTTATCTGAAAAAAGTTTAGTCCTTTATGAATGTCCACCTACTTTGCGCTATGGACTTTTTCCTCTCAAGAAGTGCATCAAATAGTGTGCCGTCCATATTGTGGCACTGTTCAGAAACAGAGTTTTATCCATTAGATTTGTATGTCTCTTACAAATAATCCCTTATAATGGGCTGACTATGGACTCAATAAACCATAACAACATCTGAGATTTTAAAGGCAACAAATAAAAGAGATTTTGATTTTCCTCGAGTCCAGACATTCATTTCAACCAGTATTAATCTACTTAAGTTCCCTTTTGGTTCTATATTAAAAGTCTCTACTTACATTAAGGCTAAGCATACGGGGGGGGGGGGGGGGGGGAGAGGGGAAGCTACACATCTATGAATACAGCTAAACCTATTCAGTTGCCTATTTGTGTAAACTAACACTGAACATATTAATTATTACCTAGAAGAGTATATATTCAAATGCAGTTTTTCCTAACACAGGAAGAAAAAAGACACAATGAGAAATAAAGAAAATTGATATAAGGAATATTAGACTCTTTCTTCCCCCTTTCTTCAGTAAGAGTTAAAATCTTAACTCAACATATTGATTTTTATATATTTTCTGTTTATCTGTTTTGTCCACTATAACTCTGCCAGTTGCCCCAGGCAATCAACAAAGCTATGCTTGTTCAGCCTTTGATCATCTCTGTGCTAGAAGATTAGCATATGCATACTCTCATCCTCCCCTTTATCCTGTTAATAAAGCTCCAAACTCCCTCTGCTGATGTTCAAGAAAGCAATCCGCTCCAGAGCCCCCAATGATTTGCCCCCATTCCCTCCTCTGCTCAGGACTCAGAATGCTAACTACTATGCACGAGTTGTGTAAGTGCTTATCCACTGGCCCTCTGAGGAGCAATTCTTACTTGTTTGATGCAGTCCACGTTTGACAGACGTTCCTGGATCAGATTGGCCCAAAGCGCGTTGGGAATTTTCTAAAGAAAGAACAAAAAAAGGCTGAATATTCACAATTGAGTTCAAAAGGAATTTTACCATGCAGGCATATTCCGGTTAAAGGTGAACTGAGATGTCTTCTTAAAAATAAATAAATAAATCAATCTGTGCAAGTCTCAAGTCATTAACATAATATATCAGAGAGTTAATAAGGGCACAAAAATCAGTGGTAAAGGTAAGCTGAACACAAAGGCTACATCCATGCTTTTTGCACACTAATGGAAGCGGTGCCAGGTTTTGCACACTAACACACACGTTGAGCATCAAACCTGCAAAGGGATCCATAAGAACATCACATTGAAAAGTAGTCCTTTTTATCACAAGTATCTGACCCACTGCTCTTTCATACGTTAGTGGACTCACCATTAGTGATCTTAACAGCTATCCTGTGAAACAAGCTAAATCTCAAACAGAAAAAATAAGAGTCTGATTTTCAGATTTGTTTCATAGTATTAAGTAACTCTCACTCTTTCATCATCCAGAAAGTTTAAAGAACATTTTACTGTTAATTTTAATGTTAAATTTAGTTTATTTTTAAACTCAGAACCACGAAATGGGATTGAAACTCCACGTGCCGAGATTTTCAGAAGTGCTGTTACTTTCTGTGACTATTACTTTGCCCATATCTAGAAATGTTTTGTACGACAGTATTTTCTATCTGACAGAAGAACAAAGTTCCTCTACAGATTCAGCATTTTTCCCTCCTTATATTTCTTCCATTATTATATTAGATTTCCTGACAAGAAATTAACAATACCCTTCTTTCCTTCTTGTAAGAATTTTCTTCACTATGTTGGTAACGTCGGTCTTCACGCTATGCTGAACTTTGTTGAACAAACTTTACATCAGGCAGTCAAACTTGAGAAAGTCTGAACCTTTGGCCGTGCCAGCCAGAGCAGCTGTTAATGATCTGACTAAATGCCTTGTCTCAGTCTCATTCATTTTGTCATTACTGGTAAAATGACTCCTCAGAAAAAAATTCTGCAGTCAGATCCTCTACCTCCTAACTCAAAAAAATGATCTTGCACTTAACAATGTGAGCTTGACTCTGTTTCACACTGGTCTATACATTGCAGGTTCCCATCTCTTTTTCTAACCAGTCTGAAGGGCATAATCATAAAAAAAAATAATATTTCTGTAGGCTTACGCTATACTACAGAATATGGATAGACATAATGAAAATGTGACTAACTATGCGGAAAGATTTCATAACAATCTGCTTCATTAGATCATGCAACAATTTCACCAGGAGCGGTGGAAACGCTACCACAAAAGTCACTTTAAAGTAGCATGGAGCAAGCGCTCCAGAATACACAAAACAGACCAGTCCTTGGCTAGCTGTGGAGTGGACAAGGTGGCCCAGTCAGGCAGTGGGTTTTCTTATTTTGTTTATCTCTACTGTCCCCCGTTCTCAGTGCCTTTCCTAATATCAGCCATTCATAAGGCAACATTCAAGCAGGTAAAAGAGAAAAAGGGAAAGAAATTGCTGTGTTTCTTGAAAGTCAGCAGGTCCCATAGGGTGGTGCGTCAAAGCCTCCTGCAGCCTCACGCTGCTGGAGCTGGGTCTGTGGCTTTGAGTCTGTCACCTTCCAAAGGTGCATCACGCTGCTATCAGAAACAGCTAGCGTCTTGCTTACTCCTTTGATGTGTCATGTCAAGACAGGATAGCAACTGCCGGGGGTCCACTCTGCTAAGCCCTGCCAAACCAATTTAAACCAAAATTATACTAACTTCTTTCAGTGCAGTGGTATTCTTAAGTCCTCTCTTTTGAGCAGGGTTTAGTGCACAAAAATAATCAAGGACACACATGCGGGTATTTCAGTGGTTTAGTTCCTTCTGCTCGCTGTGGCTCGATTCCAGTCTCATTTCCTGGTTGGTTTTCCTCCCACTGAGTAGTGGCCTACAAAATCGTTTTCAATAGGTTCCTTGTACAATGCCTAATTATTCAACTAGAAATCATTACATTTTATTCATATCAGATAGTACATTTATAATTTCTCTCATAAACACATAAATATATGAGCCTGCTAGATGGGACTTCACCTGCCAGGAATCTGCAATAACAGACAATGACACACACACATTTGATAACCACAGTATCTTATCTAAGGCACTCTGAGCCTGTCCCAATCTCCAGTTTAGCTAATGGAAAGACCTGCTGCTTGAACGTTAAACCTTCCAAAAGCCACAGTAGTTTACGTTCAGACCACTTTTCTATACACACTGGTTTAATCACTATTTCTGTAGTGCTGAAAATCTGTACTCATTCCTGATAAATTTTAAACATTCCATATTATTTCAGGGACATCACATTTCATCTTACATGCCTGATCTACTCAGAGTTACGTTTTTGCAATCTTTTCATAAAACTGCCACACTTTTTGTTGCCGGGATGGGGGAAGCACTTTCCCTAGACATTTCCTTTGGAAGTTTTGGATATATTTGTCTTGAAAACAGTTGCAGCTAAAAACTTCTGACTTCGTTTGCTTTATAGTTTGCACCTCAGAGAGAAAAGCAGTCAAGTTTCAAGAAAGTGGGTTTAGTATTTTGATAATGATGAGGGTTTAGATTTTACTTGTTCAGATAAATACATGTGAAAGGCTGGTTTATTTTGTTGTTGGTTTTTCAGTTGTGTTGTGGTTTTTTTGGTTTGGGTTTTGTTTTGTTTTGTTTTTTTAACATATACACAAGACTGGAACAGTTCCTATTTGTTCCTTCCTAGTGGCTTGTCCTGAAATAGATTAGAACACTGAACGTGCATAGATAAGGATTCTTTTGGTCTTCCACTCTTCTATTATATTTCTTCTTAAAAAGCACAGGGATACGATGCAACTGTAGAGTAGTTTTAAATCATTACATAGTATGCAAACACCTTAACTGCAATTTAGTATAGCATTAAGAGCACACCCATCGCATAAGCCCACAATTACCACAGTTGTTTCAACTTCTTATTTTATCCAGTTAACAGGAAAAGTGAAACATGCAACAGCTCATCATTAGACTTCACTATAGGAAAAACCTGAAGGTGCTTCCTATTAAGATTATAATAACTAGAGATGAGGGAATAATTTGCAATGATTTATCCAAAAATGTAGCCTCTTTTTCTGTTCATGGAATATTTATTGATAGCTCATGGTTCTTCAAATGTATTGAGTATTCAAAAATATTTGACTTCTTTTTGGAATATTTTTACATACAGAATGATCACATTTTGCTTTGAAGGGTCAATATTTAAAATTCACTACCTGAGCTGTGCTCATTAGTAAGTGGCCAGGTGTGCGTTAGTGAACGATTGCATGTCCAACTTTAAAAATTGAGCTTTGGAGAATAATCACGTATTTTAAATACAACTTCCATGAATTCTTGTGCCAGGAAAACTCAAGCGCTTTAATGTTCACTGGAAGCCAACACAAAAGAGATGAAAGCTTGGCTAAAGATAAGAAAGTAAAAATATGCGAACAAACATTTGCAGACCTTTTTGCAGCGTTTGCCCAGATCTAGTAACATTGGCTTACTGACCTAAAAATGAATGACCTTTGGCACTGGGGTTAATTTAGCCACAGTAACTTTATACGCATGAAACGTTCCTCTAACAACATTAAATTGCGTTATATGATCTTCACACCAGACTTTCAAAAACACAATCTTAGTTCCTGCTTTTCCTCTTTCCATTTATTAAATTGCTTTGGCCAGGACTACAACTTTTTAATGCCCTGGTTGTATCAAAGACAGTATAAACAGCTATTGTTCTGTTCCCGAATAGACATTCAAACCCTATTAGTGCTAATGGATGTTATGTATGCTGGAGGAGTCAAGTTTACCACTTGCTTCAGCAGAACCTGGGGTCAGTTACAACAACAGTCGGTTTAGCCAGCAGACACAAATCAGTAAGGGAAAACATAGCTCGAGATAACAATTTGGCATTGTAAAGTCATTGTAAAGTTTGCATTGATTTTAGAGGAGTTCCCTCCTAGTTTTAGCAGTTACATTTGAAGGATCAAACTCATCTAAAAGAACAAAAGAAATGATTTAGTGAAAACATTCTTCTAGGATCTAACATCTCAAAGGCAAACAGCACAGTACTAAACCACCACCAGATTCTGCTCTTCGGGCACTCCTTACTACCTGATTAGCCTTGACATTTTTGACTTTCATCTTCCACACCATCCAACTTTTTAAACCAAATAAGCCCAAAAGGACACCCTTGAAAGTGCATCTGTATAGTCTGAAATATGTTAATAATTACAGTAATTAAACCAAAGGGAATTTTTGCTTTAAATTCTCCCCCTCCAAGTTGAAATTTATGAACCTAGCAAAACAATCTTTAATAATTAGCATGAAGATTTCAAAGTACATATTCTCAATAAGAATCACTTTATATCATTCCAGCCAAAAGCAAACCTTTTTGCCATAAGTTCAGTGAGTTCAATGAACTCTTTCCTCTCAGATTTTTAAGTATATTACTTAAGGCATCTCCAGACTTCACTCACTAATTCAGTGTAATAAACACTACCCTATTTTCAGCCTAATTTTCTATATATCACACCATCTATCGTCTCAGCAAATTATGAATCTGTTGACCAATTCCAGTGAAATTTAGCAGTGGTGTAGAATTCTCACAGATATGAAATTGCTCCAATTTTTATGACAATAGGTGACAAGTGAGAAAAGATAAACTCAAACTAGCGGACTTGCCAGAGAGAGTCACAGAAAACCAGTCTTCCTCCATTCTATTACTCATGGAACACTGACATCTAGAGAAAGGAATCAGCTAAAAGGGCAGGGATCAGAAGCACAGAATCTTCTTTGTATTCAGGATACTCTTTCAACATATTTTTCTGATCCACTTCTCACTAGCCTTTAATAACAAGACTACATTGCTGATCAACTAATCCTGTGAGTCATGACATCTGGAAAAAATGTTCTTCAGACCAACTCTTTTGAATCATAGAATGGTTTGGGTTGGAAGGGACCTTAAAGCCCATCCAGTCCCACCCCCCTGCCCTGGGCAGGGCCACCTCCCACCAGACCAGGTTGCTCAAAGCCCCGTCCAACCTGGCCTTGAACCCCTCCAGGGATGGGGCAGCCACAGCTTCTCTGGGCAACATGGGTCAGGGGCTCTCCAACCTCAGAGTAAAGAATTTATTCCTAAATCTCCCCTCTTTCAGTTAAAAACCATTACCCCTCATCCTGTCACTACACTCCCTGATAAAGAGTCCTTCCCCATCTTTCCTGTAGCCCCTTTAGGTACTGGAAGTCCTAAGGTCTCCCCAGAGCCTTCTCTTCTCCAGGCTGAACAACCCCAACTCTCTCAGCCTGTCCTCATAGCAGAGGTGCTCCAGCCCTTGGATCATCTCTGGGGCCTGCAGGTGGGCTCTCACCAGTGCAGAGTAGAGGGGCAGAATTGCCTCCCTTGACCTGCTGGCCATGCTGCAGCCCAGGATGCAGTTGGCTTTCTGGGCTGTGAGTGCACATTGCTGGGTCATGCTGAGCTTCTCATCAACCAACACCCCAAAGTCCTTCTCCTCAGGGCTGCTCTCAATCCATTCTCCACCCAGCCTGCATTCATGCTTGGGAATGCCCTGACTCACGTGCAGGCCTGGCACTTGGCCTTGTTGAACTTCATGAGGTTCGCATGGGCCCACCTCGCAAGCCTGTCCAGGTCCCTCTGGGTGGCATCCCTTCCCTCCAGCATGTCAACCGCACTGCACAGCTTGGTATCATCTGCAAGCTTGCTGAGGGTGCACTCAATCCCACTGTCCATGTTGCCCACAAAGATGTTAATCAGCACCGGTCCCAATACTGACCCATGAGGAACGCCATTCGTTGGGCATTAATTAGGAGGCCCACAATGAAGCATGGATTTAAAAACCTGTCTGGAACAATTCAGGTACTCAGAGTTGGGTAAAGTACATCAACCAAAGAACTGAACAATCTCCTGAGTCGGCTGCTATTGCCTCAGCTTGAGAGCTTCTAGGATTTTCAGTAACTGACTCCTTTTAAGTCTTACTCCTTTTGAGTTAATGCACCAAGTTATTTGTGTCATGCTACAGCAAAATCAAGCATGTACAACTAAGTAGCACTATCAAATAAAAAAAAGTTTTTTGGGTACATATTTTCCAGACCATTTTGTACCAAAGGAGACCTTAAAGATTAATGTTTATTTTATTAAGATTATCAGACATGCTGAAATAGAAGACAGTTTGTTTAATGATATAATGAACCATTTTTTACATTGGATCATGCATACCTGGACTTCTTTCAATTCTGTCACTCATGGCCAAGGTTAATATTTTCAAGACCTCCATTACTTTACATTGTCGTCCTCTCCTGCCCCTATTCTATGCCCTGACACATTTTTTCTTTGTTCATATCTTCTTTTCTAGTAGATGTTACCCTTCTTCTCTGAAAGGCCCTGTACTTACATATACACAAACCAATGTACAAACCACCATAGATATAAGAATATTTACTCTGATCTGCTCAAGTCATAACGTGGGAATGCCATATAATTCCTCTTCTGTGACATGAGAACTACTATTATTATATCCGCTTACACACCTGTTTTCTTTCTTTATATGCCTTTGCTTCCTTTGTCAGCGCTAATATTTCCTTGAACAACAAAGTCTCCTGAGAGATACATATGGCATCCAAATGTTTACAAAGCCACATTGCCTGAGGGAAGAAGAAAAAAAACCAAACAAACAAACAGGTCGAAATATTTGGAAAGAAAATGAAGCATTTTTTCAGAAGTCTGCAGAAAGACAGAGAGCATTTTCCTAGCCTTCCACTTAAGTATACAGACTATATGTGTAACTTTAGGCGGTTGCTTGCAAAGATGTTCAAGAGTCTACAGCTTTGAATAAGGACTTTTTCGTCTACTGTACTGTAACACAGATTTTAAAAAAGAAAGCATTCTTCCTAGCATGCACACACCACCATCATCTGCAGTTTCGGTGGTCAGCTTTCTCTGTGGTTCAAAAAAAACTGTGACATTTTCAATTAAGCAGTACCAGTGGACATGACAGACAACTGCCCATACAAATGAAGCAATCCACAATATGGGAATACCAGAAACATGTAACTATGGTACTCCTTCCACATTAATTAATCCTGCTAAAAAGCTGGGAGAACAGGCAGGCAGAATTCTGTTGCATTACAGCAGTATCACTATCACTACCTGAGTGAGTTCTTGTAGAGCTCACACGAACATTTCCATTGTACCTGTAGTGTAATATACAGGCATATCCCTTAGGAATGACACCTTCAAATTTCTTGTGCTCCTCTATCACTTAGATAATTCTGAAAATTATTTTCTCAGGATGAAATTGTCACAAGCGCTGAGCTCAGTAGAAAGTAAAAAGGTAAGTGGACAGTATTATAACATTGAAGGTAGTTTACTTACAACTGTAGTTTTCCCAGAAGCAGGTGGACCAAGTACACAAATTCTTGGAGCTATGAAACAAGAATATGTGCACGTGAAGATGCAGAACAGCAAAAAATGCAACCATTTTCCCACTATTGCATTGCATAATATAAATGTAATCACAACGAAACAATTGTTTCTGTTGGAGATCTGCCTGAATGGAGACTTCAGGATTGTGCTCCACTAGGGAAAAAAGGGAGAACACTAAGTACCAGCTGGGTCTTCCTTATATCTCCATGGTCAATGAGATTAATACTCTGACTAAACAGGCCACTTACATATCTATCTTGTATATCTCTCTATCTCAATCAATTTAAATACATGGATAGTTTAGTGGATGAACCAGAGCATAAGATAAGAACATTTTCTTATCTGGGTTTGACTTTTATTCCCAAAACATTGATTTAGACCCAACACATTTTGTGATGAAAAAATATTTTAGCTTGTGCACGCAGAACAGGGCTATTTAGAAGTTGCTATTATCATAATCATGGGATGGCTGAGATCAGACGGGACTTCTTGAGATTGTCTCTTCTCTCATTTCCTTTACACAGTATGGTAGTAAAAATACTTATTACTTTGGCAAACCTTTTGGCTCTCATCACACAAAAAAAAATGCAATTTCACGTTTTAGGTTCATCTAAATAGGTTGTGTCAGGGTTCAGAGAAGATTTAGATATTGCAAAATTAAGCACACGCTCTCTACCCTTTTTGACAGCTACCTTCAATTTTTCTAGTCATCATTAAAAGTAATTTTCTTCGTCTCTGTATCATGTGTTTCTCCACTGCATGTCCCTCTCCTTTCCCTGAGGGGGCAAAGTGGGAAAAATGCATCCTGGTTCTGAGGAATTCTTAATCTAATGCATACAGACAACACAATAGGCATTACCGTTGTAAGCTTCATTGGGAATGAATTAGAAGCAAGACAAACACGAGAAAACAGAGTAACTCTTAGGAAAATATTTGGGACTTTTTTGATTAACGCACCTTGGGCTGCAATCCCTCCAGCTGTCATTTTCTATTAACATCTTTGATGTTTTTCCCCTATACCTTGGGGGAAAAAAACCCCAAACCAAACCAGACTATACACAGAAGAGACTGGTGACTATTTACTGGGAGTAACATAGGTCAAAACAGAGGAGGGATCTACTCACCCAAAAACCTCTTCAGCTCTTGATAACCAAGGGAGATAAAGCGTCTGATGGCAGCAGACAGGGAAGGATGTGAAATGTATTTTTATGAGGCCTTCCATGCACTTAACAGTTATTGGGCAGGTGCAATTTTTAAACATACATGAAATCCAAATTACAGATTCATCTTTACAAAGTTATCTGACTTGGAAGGTTTAAGAAAAACTCCCCCCTTATTGGTTCTTGCAAGTGCAACAGAACTAGTACACAATGTAGAAAAATACTTTAAAAGGATACATCAGCTGTTTTTATCACCTAATTTCTTTCAAATGTAATGTGATTAAATCCTAGGGTTTTTTTTTAATCTAACACCTTGAAACTCCAGCCCGGTACTTAGGAATTATTTATAAACAGCGTCATAAAAGAGTGCTCGGGTGCCAACACTAATCAAGTTCTTCAAACCACTTCAAAGAAAATCAAAAAACCTTTCCATCCACAGATCCTTTTGAGGTTTAACTAGGAGCATGATTTAAAATTCACAAGAAAACCCTTAGGTATTGAAGCTTTAATACACAGCTTTCTTGGACAAACGTTTGATAAAAAACGAAACATACCATTATATACACCATATCATGCTTTAATATTGCCCAGGGCTACTGTAAATGCTCACTTTGTACTAAATCTGGTTTTCTCTCTGCTTAGTGGCTGGCAGCAGATGGGGCAGTGTAATTCACTGATTTACTCATTTGCACACTTGTAAGACTCCTCTAAAGCATTCTCCCTAAACATATGACACAAGGGCACAACCAGGACACCACTGTATGTAATGTTTAACCCCCTCCAATCAGCAAATAGTCAGTATTTAATACTGGAGGTCTGAATCAGCAGCTAAATGAAGTCAGGAAAATCTAGAAAATGCCTTTTTCTTCAGTAACAAATTATATTTCGTTCCATGTTTAGTCTTGATGAGACGTTACAGGATTTACTCTTCCAAGTAAAGTAAGTTTCAACATTCAACAATTATTTTAGGAATAACGCAAAAGAATAGCTGGACTCATTGAGTTGCATTTAAGTCCAAAAGATTCTATGATTAATATTAATGCGACAAAATTTGCTTAACTTGTAAGAGAAATCCTTTGCCAAACAGGAAAAGCACATAGTACATGATGTATGTTCTTGCAGAACTTTTTACATTTCTTCAGAAGTTTGACTGTAAAGGAAGAACTCACAGAAATGCCACTTGGATCCCGAACGCTTTTATTTATTGGCACAAACGAAGATACAATGTAGAAAACTAGCATCTTTGTATATGAAAGAATTATCAGTCTGCATATGGTTCTTTAAGGTTTTTAGAAGGCTCACATGAAAGAACAATAGCACAAAGCCTTAAGCAAAAACACTTAGCCACACATTTGACCTACAAAATTTTCAAGACAGTTGTAAGCTATAATCATCATTAGACTTGTTTATATTTTTAAGAGTACTTTAGATCCTATTATTAATTAAAAAGGTTTTCTAACTTCACACCTGGGATAGATGCAATGCTTCTTTTCCACACATCTCTGTTTGACATTTTCTCTAGGGCTAAAACTGTCTAGCAAGGCAAGATCATGAAAATTCATCGCTTTACTGATGGCTCTAATAAGGGTTTTTTTTTTCTTCTAAATAGTCAGCACCTTCCACCGTGATCAAAAAGTAAAATCAACTCTGCTACAGATTTCTGTTACATTATTTTCCATATAATTTATTCTTAAAACAACATTTAGGCTTTAATTTTAATTGGAGTTCCTTCCCTTTCTTAATAGGGTTTTCCAGACCAAAAGCAGACAGTATTTTTCCTTTTTCAAACAACTGCTGTAGTCCTATCTTTAGCCTCTAAGTACTGAAGTCATGAAATGGAAACCTGCCTAATTTTGTTCAAATAATACTGTGTGGCTTAAGGACAAATGTTAGCTCAATGTGAAGAAATTTTATCAGCATTCTATCAAACCTCATGAAATTCTTCCACATGTTTTCCATGGGTCTATAAAACAGATTGATTACTCATGCTGCCTACACCACAAAAGGCCGGGCACATTTTGCAGGATTTGATTATTTTTTTTTTTTTTTTAATATTTTGCAGCATTTCAATCAACATCCATCTGATCACCACCACGAAGAGCTCACAGCATCTCTAGTGATGATGATTTCATTGATGCTGCAGCAGAACTTTCATAACGGTTTACTGTGGTTTTAAAGAAACATCAAAGCAACATGACACCAGCTACCCCTGACAGCTCATGCAGAACAAAAATTATAGTTCAGTTGTGCATATCCAAATATAATCTGCCTAAGGGTGAACAGTTTGTAAATCAAATAATTTGATTGAGTGTACATGCTTTTATTGTGCAGAATACAGACTTCCTATTCAATTTACCAGGTTTTGTTATACATACAAGGAGGCATGCTCACTGTTCCTTCATCTGAGATGCCACTGAGCAGTGGAACTCATTAACAGCAGATAGTAACTAACTAATCAAAAAAACAGAGAATCTGCCAGCCCAGGTAGAATAGGAAACCAAATTTACACCTGACAAAAGGAGTAATTAGCGAGCTTAAAGACAACAGGAAATATCAGATGGGGCACAGAACGCATTAATAATTGATACACTAGAACTCTTTGTTATTCCCTTAGAGGGTTTCATTGTTATAACTGTTAAAGTGCATTTTTTATTAGATTACCCACTAAAAAAAGAAATTAAAGGCATCTTACCTATAACTATTCCAAAACGCTCACCTTTTTTTTTTCCCCCCCCAAGACACAGTCTGAAAAGTTTTATCCATCATTTGCCAACTGAAGCCCAGCCTTCAGACAGCTGTTTACAAATAAGGAATTGAACTATTTATGGTGTCTCAGTTTTCACTTACCATCATCGTTGTTTTGCTTTAAATGGTCTATCATATACTGAATGGGATCATCTGGCTTATGAATTAATAGTTCTTCAAGCATGTTCTGAAAATAAATAGGACAAAGTCAGAAGAAAATTTAACATAGCTATGCATTCATGATATATTGCATTTTTTACAGCAATGTTACAGTGAGGATCTTAAAGAGTTTATAAATGCTTATTCAGTTTCTTAAGCCCCCTTTCACAGACAAAATTGAGACTATGAAACCTATTTTAGAGGCTGAAAAACTGAAGTAATGCATGGTCAGAAAATTACCAATAAAAAAAAATAAACCATTGGCTTTAACTTATTTATGATACATACAGACACCAGAAAGGTTTGGCTTGAGCAGTCTGGTGTCAATAATGGTTGAGTCAGCATTGACATAAAAATCATGCAAGGAGTTCCTAAACCAGAGTCAACTTAAATTAGTATCTCTGTAGGGCAAGTTAAACCTCCTTCTCAAGCACGTTCCCACAAGCCTCCGACTAGCCTAGGGGGCTGCAGGACAGACAAGACCTGCAGAAAACACAAAACCAACAACCAGCCAAAGCCACAAAAGCAGCACATCTCACTTTTGTAACTCTATCAGTCTTCCTCCTACATGAATGGTAAGGCAGGGGCAGGGGGAACTTAAAACATTTCCTTACCTATCAGTCTTCCTCCTACATGAATAGTAAGGCAGGGGGAACTTAAAACATTTCCTTATATGTCTATTTTTTTATCCCATTTTCACGTTAGATGTTTGAGGTTATCCAGGGCCTTGCTTCACCTCCCACTGATAGCAGTGGGGATCTTCCTCCGATTTCAGTGAGGTTCGTAGCTTTACAAGGCAGAGAAAGGAGTATCACTAAGAAACACTAACTCCATAGATTTTCTCACAAGACATTCCAGCGCAGCCAGTAATTCTGTAATTAAAACTAAACATCAAACAGCACTAATGTTCTGGCTTAGATTACCTACTGAAATCCTCACACTGGAATAGGATGTCTTTTTCTAAAAATCAGTCATAATACTTTAATATTTGCAAGTAAATTCCATAAAGTCTGGATATTCCATAAAGTTTTATACTCTAACCAATTGATTGTCTTTTATTGGAGTCTATTTTCCTTTTCTGCTTCATCCACTTCATTAGAATAACTAAAACACTCAATTTTGTTTATATACTGTTTCACATGCAAGTACTGATGCTTCAAGGTCTGGGTTGCACATAGAATAACGTGTAAAATTTGTATTTTTATTGGAAGTTCATTTAAAAATTATTACTTTCCAACAACGTTTATTTAAACTAGAGAAATCAGACTTCGGCACTACAATTATCAGCAGCTTTAAAAATAACAAACCTAGAGAATCTGGTCTTATTACGATTCAAAATTGTTCAGGCTGACAATGACTGATACTTTAAGTATCTCGTGCCCAAGTCCTACCCGTGCTTATACGCATGCTTCATTTTATCCATTTTAATTTTTGACGAGCAGTTCTGTTAATCTCTGGGGGAAGGTTCACAGTTTGGGATTTCATGTTTTAGGTTTCACATTTTGGGTTTTGTAAATGTTTAAGTTTAGGACAATAATTTCAAGCTGTGTCTGTACCACTATGTCGCTCCAATATAACTGAAGCACAAAAAGAACACAACACTGAGTAAATCCTGTACTATGAGGACCTGCAGCTGCATTCAATGCAAAACACAGTATTTCCATAAAAAAAACCCACAAACATTACACCAGGCTGGTCATACCAAATGACCTTGAAATTACATGAAAAAAAAAAAAAAAGAAAATAGGAGAAAAAAGAAAATAAAAATGAGCATTTGTGTATTTTCCAGTGAGATTTGAAAAAGTAAAAGGGCTTTATAACATACAATGCCGAGTTTGGAGAAGAGTTAGCACCGGTACACAGGGGGAGGGAGTCTCCCCAACAAGTTCTCCTAACAGAATGGCGCCAAAATATCTAGTCCCTCGCACAAACCTCCCCGTGCTCGACAAAAGGGCTTTTTCCAAACTTACAGAACAAAACGTACTTTCTCTAAGGCAGGGAAACCAATCTTACTATTTACTGAAATCGCACCGATGTTAGGAGTGTACTTCTTTTTCTTTATTTTTGACACACATCTCCACGGAAAAGCCACGACAGCAGCAGGAAGGCACGGAGAAACAATTTTAAAGGGATAAATGCTGCTAAAGGGGCTGCAAGGCGTCACCTCCCCGGCCCCTGCCTCGGGAACGGCAAAACCTTCGCCTCGGGGTTCCCCCCGGCATTTACTACCGCCGCCGCCTCCTCCCTGTCCTGCCAAAACTGCCTTTCCCGCCACGGGCTCAACACCTTCCGTCCGCAGGCTGCCACTTTTTTCAGCCAAAAAAAAAAAA
>NW_009650103.1:782699-820315 GCF_000708025.1 Charadrius vociferus
GCGGCCCCGGGCCTCCCCAGCTCCGCCACGACGTCCTGCCTGCCGAGCCGGCCGCGTTTAATGTCGGGGTTTTTAAGCCGCCTGGGCAATGGTTTTACAGCGGGTAAGAGACGCCGTCCGTCCCTCCGGCCCTTTCACAGCCGTGTGTTTGATGCATTGCCCCATTACGTTTACAACCGACCCACTAGGGTTTATGGCATCTGATTGTCAGTGGTCCCCTCTGGGTTCTCTACCTCTTTTTGCAGCATCGTTACTGCCTCATTGACTTACTCTTTGGGGCTCTGGGACTGCAGAGCTTTGACACAATATATCTTCTCTTTTTTCCCCCCTTTTTTTAAGTTTTCCACTAACCTACACAATCCCAACTTGGGTGAAAGATAGAGTTACATGTGTAGAATTGCATCATTTCTAAAAAGTAGCTTCCTTTCTCTCCTTCTCTCCCAAAATCCAGGAGGGGGAAAAAATGAATGAGGTAAAGGAGGCTCTAAGAAACATAGAGCAGAACTACAAGCTCTTCCTGCAGCAGCAGTTTACGTTTATCGGAGCATTGCAGCACACCCGGGAGAATGCACATGACATGATCAGACCTGTGGCAAGCATCAGCCAGGTACAAAGTATTCAGCACCGAGTTCTGTGCCAATGAGAACAGGGACCACTACAGTGCTGTCGCGCACTCGGGTCTAGTTCAGGGATGAATAAATGTTTTTATTAAGGGAAGATGCACAAAAACTCTCTAGTAACATTTGCGTGTAACTCTGCAAACCAGTGGCAAAAAATTAAGTAGGGCAGAGAAATATCTGTGTTAGGTCTTCTCATTTACAGATAAGGAATTTGATTGCTGAGCATCACTTTATGCTTTAGTTTAACACCATCATTTCGCTGCTGAGGCATAGCCAGAAATACAGGGTACAAAAAACCAATCAAACCAACCCTCCTTCCCCAGCCACACATGGAATCTGTAATCCTTAACTTGCAGTAACCAGCATGCTTGCCTCTTCCCCCTGGTATTGGGACTGCTGTATCTTTCTATAGTGCTTATTAAAAATAATGGCTGTGTTAGAGAGGTAGGATGATGGATTGAGGGCTGAAAGTCCCAAGTGGACTAGGGGTTTTCTGGGCTGGTAAGTGAATTGTCTAGGAATTTTTATAACACGGGATGTTTTAAGTAGTGCAAAGAACTTAAACCACTGGCATGCAGAGAGGCGGGGGGAAATCTAAATAAATTTAGAATTGTGGATGTGAGGCAGCAGAACCCAGGCACAACACCCAGCTGGATGCCAAAGCCAGAGTAAAAGCCAAGCTGTTATTAGGATTAGGACACAGAAGCGAGCTGGTTGTCTTTTCTAAGGGCTGACTTTCTCTAATATAAGGGCTTTGCTCATAACATTGAAGAGGATTGAGACAGACATTACACTGAACCATTTTATCCAAAAATAGGCATTGAGGTTTTGTATGACATGCTGTTTCTAAAAGTGCCAATATTTCACTGGTATTGCACAAGCTTGGACTCTGCTTCTTGGCAGGGGTAGGGGTGGAAGGCTTGCTTGTTGAGGGGGGGGAGGGCCACCTCATAAGTAACAATTTCAGCAATTATATTGATCCACGGCATCATTTGTGATATAGTAACATGTGACCGTAGTGGTGGCGGCAAACTGTACTGCACGGGTAGCCCTGAGGGCACAACCACGTTACCCCAGAAGGTGGAAGGGAAAGGGAAAAGAGCAAGTTATGGGAAGAACAGGTGCGGAAGAAGAACAGAATTGGTGCAGATATGGAAGAACGGAATTGGTGCAGCACATACTGGTGGTGTGTTGTGCAGGAACTGAACTGCTACCAAAGAAAGCTGACTGGGGACAAAACCAGACATCCATTTTATTTCACTAGCATTCTCCTGAATCAGCCCAACCCTATTTTTAATTTTGCACAGGAGGACATAAGAATAAAAGCAATAAATGTAGAAATACATGTGCTCTCAGCATACAGCTGCCTTGACTGCCAGCTTTCTTGGGAGTGTAAACATGGAAACTACAGAAAAAAACCCAACTGCGCCTAGATGGCAATATGGCTGCATTGCTAACCCCTAAAAGCTGTATGTGGTAGCCTTTTTAGTGCTGAGTGATGACATTTCTCAGAGAAAAGAAGAGAGTATAGTAAGGTGGAAAGGTCGAAGAGCACACCACAGTCAGGCAATGGCAACAGCTCCTGAAGACTTCTGGATGGAGTAGGGTGTAAAGTCAAATCCCAAGTGGTTTTGTGAGACAAGCTCCTCGGTCATTGCTTCAGCTAGAGATTCAAACCACCCAGGCAGTCCCTGCACTGCAGAGCCTGGCTGTGGTCATGACATCGGCCCAGTGCAGGAGCGCTCCATGAACTCCCCGGGCTGCAGCTCAACTGCTCATCAGCAGTTGGGTAATGCAGAGCTGGAGTGCTTGCAAGCTGCAGTTCATGAAATCCTGGTCCCCATCCTGGTTACGCAGCTGCATTAATGCTCTGTTGTTGATGTGGACAACAAGAAGTCCTGTTATCCCACTGGTGAACATCCAGGCTAAAATGTTATTCTCTGTAGGACTATTTCTGCTCACAGCAGCAATAAAAAATCCTGCCACTCAGACGGACACAACGCTCAGCGAACAGTGTGGAAGGAGAATCTGTAGTGGAAATGGACCCTTAGGGGCCATTTTTTATTTTTCTTACAAACCTGCTGAGAATTTGCCCAAGCACATAGCATGGCTTTTCTGTATGCATGAACTGTACCAATGTTGGAACAGCTACTTCGTTCTTGTCTTGAAATCTTACAGAAAGCACTGAAGATGTTAGAGTCCAGCTATGACTGCCAACCAGCTGCTCAGTATTTTATATTCTGACCACTCGTGTCTGAAGTGCCTGTAATTTCTTTGGAGAAGATACTTAATCTCTTGGCATAACATTTCATCATGCAATGCCATTCACTCTGAGTAACAAAAATGCTCAAGGCAGATAGGGAATATCATTGCTGTAACAGGTTATTAAGGACAATTTAGGTTAAATGGGTTTAGTTTGCAGTCACATCTGGTGGTGCCAGATAGAGAACCACGAAGAATCCACGATACAAACACAGCACTCCAAACCATTCCCACTTTGGTCGCTGCCCTCACCTCCCACCCCACTCTGCCTGGGTAGCCGTGGCAGTGTCAGAGGGGGCCCGACTCAGAGCAGACAGAAAACTCCCCTCACACTCAGCCTGTTTCTGCAGCACTTGCAGCAGAGCTGTGGATTTGGCTGTGGTACTCCTACACTCCTTCAAAGAGGAAGGAAGGCTCACTGGTGTGCTGACGAGCAGATCCATCACCCCAGTGTCTTCAGGCGTGATGAATGACAAGCAAACACCTCAGGCATGCTCTAGAAATTTTAATACCTGCCGCTGTATTGCAGTTTCCATAGAGGCTCATGCCTGCAGAGTCACAAGAGGACGCAGCTTCTCGTCACTAACCTAAGCAACTTTGCAGCACAATGTAATTTAACATGCACGACCCCATCTTTCCCCATGTGCAGGTACAGTCCTACATGGACCATCACTGTAACAATTCCACGGACAGGCGTATCCTCAACATGTTCCTAAACATCTGTAATGATCTAAGCAAGCTCTGCCACAAGCTGGAAACTGTGCATTCTGGCAACAACATAACCAATGGCATTTTGGAGAGATGCAAGCTGCTCCTGAGCCACAGCAACGATCTGAGCAACATCCGAGCTAAGTAGGTCTCTCCATCAGCTTAGTTTCTTTGAGGCAATTGTCAATGCTGGGGCACTGTCACAAGAATGCATATTCCCCCTTTTTCATCAATTGCCTTACAACACCTTTCTGGCTTTCATTGCTGGCTTTAGTGAGGGTGCAAGGTGCTACAAAAAGGGGGTTTGTTTATCCTTTTACTGGTGCGTGGAAGGGCATATACAGGCAGTCCCATGCAATGCTCAGGCAATTTACCTCTTCCTTCCTCCTATTCCTGCTCTGCATGCTGCTAACTTCTGTGGGGCAAGTGTCCATGCGCTCTTGAACTCGTCCAGATCTAACCCAAGAGCCAGGACGGTGTGTTTGGCATGCCTCATTTATCAAGATGTAAATCTACCTGTGCTTTTTTGTTTTGGGGGAAATGGCTGGCTCTGCATTTCTGCTCTTCCCAGAGGGTCTCAGGGTGGCACTGTGGGCTCACCAGGGTTGCTTTGCTGGGACTACTCTCCCACTTGTTTCCTTCTGTCCCGCAGATACCCCCACGATGTTGTGAATCACCTGAGCTGTGATGAAGCAAAGAATCATTATGGAGGTGTGGTAAGCCTCATCCCCATCGTTCTAGACTGCATGAAGGAGTGGGTAACCCACACTGAGAAGCTGCCACGGCACAAGCTGTATAATGTGAGTGGTGGAAGTGCTGTCTCAGAGAAGAGGGCACCCCAGGACGCACCAGCTAGGGCAGCCATTTCCCAAACTCCACCTTCTGTGCACCTTGAGGCTCAGATCTCAACTAGTAACAAAGATAACGTACAAGTGCAAGGGAGTGAGCATGTCCGGAAGAAGAACCTAAATGACACAGAAAATCACAGTGGGAAACTTAAAGGTCCCTGGAAACCACCAGGTAGACATGCCTTTTAAAGGATCAAGGTTCACGCATCTTCTGCTTACCACCTTTAATCAGGTGGCTGATTCAAGACAGTGAAATGAATACTAGAGATTCTTCCTGAGTCCACTTTCTGAAGAGTTAGCCCTGTAAGCCAGCCTTGGACAGATACGTACTCTCTCCCTTGCTGATGCTTTCACCCTCCTACTTAAAGGCATACCCCAGCAGAAGCAGCTGTAGCACTACAGCTGGTCCCTTTGACCAGCGCTTCAGTGAGAGCAGGGAACAGTCAGGAGCAATCAGGTTCTAATCACTCAGATACAGATCTTTCACAAGCTACTTGAAATGGGTTTTTACACTTTCTCAGCCTTCTTTTTGAGGAGCACCCACTCACGGGATGAAGCCGGAAGTGTAAAGAACCTGCATGTCTGAAGGACACGATGCGGAGCCGCAAAGGCCTCTCATTATAGATTCAGATATTTGTTTGAGATTTATACTTGTCCCTAAAGTTCCCTCACCCCCACTGAAATTGCCTGGTTATTTGGATCAAAGAATTGAAGTCTACAGGACACTAATGATGTCTGCCTTAGATGCCACTGGCTACAGGAAAGGTCAGTGTGTTTTAGCTGCACTGGCTGTGCTCTGCTGCATCCTTCTTGCAGGTTCTCACACCACAGTCAGTACATACCACTCAGAACACCTTCCCTTACAGCTGATTGACTTCTTTACTGTCACAGCTAGAGATGTAAAGGAGGACAAACTCCATTTTGCACTTAGTTTGGTGTACTGACAATATCCAAACTTGAATAAAACACCCCTGTCCGCCCCTCCCCGCCCCGAGCTCTGCAAAGCTAACAAAGTCATTTCCAGTCAACAAGATTCATGGGAATCTGGTGGGAGCAGTGAGACTGAGAAAGCTGTGTCCATTTTCAGACCATTCCTTTTCAAGTTGCAAGTTAAAATGTCTGTGCTTTCCTTTTTTCAAGATAAGAATCCGGCTTGCCTAGCTTTCAAGGATGTTATGAGGTTTAGTTCATTAAAACTGCAAGGCATTTGAAACAGTCTCATGCTGCTTTTGCACCAGCACTTCACAGTTCCCGCACACTGACTTTATACCAGCGCTGAAAGCAGCGTTATTTCCAGCCTGCTTAGGCAGGGTCAGCAGAGTCCCAGGCTCTCCCCATTCTCTGGAGCTGATGTGCATTTTTGGTGGTGCTTTTATTCAAGCAATGTTAACTACAAACTTAAGATCTCAATAATGTGGTGTCTTCCCTGTATCTGACTGCTCTTTTCCCCTCACACAGGCAAATTAGCTCCTGTTCTTTGCTTCCTGCTGGAAAACACTCCTGAATAAACAATTTCCCCTTGCACACTTGGCTCAGTTTGCTAAAATTGTGAGAAAGCTTTTGCCTTAAGATGACCAGATTTTGGCAACAAGCATCCAAAAAAGAAGGGGGAATTAATGCAGAGGAGGGAGCACAGGAAGGGTGCTAGCTCAGGTGAAAAGGGAAGTATTTTCAGGAGCATTTGTATTCCTCACATAAGCCCACCTTCTTTTGCACTTTTTCCCCATCCCCTATCCACGTGTGCTGCCACGCAATACATCTATCCACGCTGCAGGAGAAGCCTATTTTTAGGAGACGACATGATCCAACTGAACTGAACCTTGGTGAACTCAAAACGGTAACGAAGCTCGCCAGGGTCACACAGAGACTCCCAGGCACTCCTGGGGCCACCAGCAAAATGTGAGCATCACCTTCTCAGGCTTTACTTGAGAGCCCTGTTGCAGAGGCAGCTTCAGGCAGAAAAATCAGTGTTACTCACAGCTGCCCTGCTGTGTTTCACATTGCAAAGACAAGTGTCCGATGACAGCTGCTGTCTTGGAAAGTTTTTCAGAACAAGTACATGCTACGTGGACACTTGGGGACGCACAGGACGCTATTCCCAGATCTTGTTTCCAACCTTCCTTACCCTGTTGTATAGTTTAAATTTGAACACGCAGGCTCTGATGAGACCAAAATTATCCTCCAGCTTGTAGTTCACTTTCAGCTTTCCTGGCACAGCACAAATTGCATGTCAGGACAATCCTGTCAATCCCTGCCTACCACCTCCCCAGGCCTGCTCTTCAAATGCCAACGCAGTTGTCCATTCATACTTCACCGAGGTTGCAATACATGCAAGAAACACAGTTCCCAAACCTGAATAATAATTTCTGCCCTAGCTTTATCCTTTCAATCAGCCTTACACAGCCAAAATTTTAAGACACGAGCAGAAAAATGAGTGCATAAAACGTGCAGCCTGAGGTTTGGTAATGACATGACCAGAATCTGTTGGAAGACTGCAAAGTTAAGTCTCACAAAAACATCTAGACAAATTACTTAATTTCCATACAAGTTCTCTTCTTCCAGAGTGGATGGACACTTCAAAAGACAAAAAGATACAGCAAGAATTGTTTTTCTCTACTACAAATCAAGCTGTTTGAAGAATTTACATAAACAGGATGTAAATGCCAAACCCAGAAGTGCAATAAAGTTTAACTTTAGCCTCTGTGAGCATAAATTTCCAAGACACACACTGAGAAACCAGGCAGGGCACTAAACCGACTTACCTAGAGATCTGTCAGTCCACGAAAGAAAAGCTGCTTTTTCGTTCAAAGACTGAAATAGAAACAGGGGCTGGGAGCAGACGATCTCAGCAGAATCCCGGCATCTGTAGGCTATGAGTTACCTCTGTGCTCCCCTTAATTCAGCTGAGGGTCAAACCAGGCTTTTGTCAGCCCATAACCAGGCCAAAACACTCTGTAGGTGAAACTCCCGGTTCCAGCATCCCCCAGGCCGAGCGGGCGGGCCCGGCCCGGCCCCCCCGGGAGCGACGATCAAGCGTCGGGGGTGGCGGTGGGCTCTCAAGGGAACAGGAGGGGCCTATTCAAGGGAGAGGGAAAACTCGGCATCCCCAAAAGTGTCATGGAAGCCGATGCGGAGCGAAGTAGTGGCTTCGTAGGGCCTCTAGTGGCCGCGGCCGGGAAGCGGCTTGCCCGGTACCCGCCGCCGGCGGGGCTCCCCCAGGGCCGGGCTGCGCGCACTCTCAATTAGCGTCCAGCGGGCAAAGGCTCTTAAAAGCAATTTTTATCAAGTTCCGACAATGCAGTCCCGTTTCGAAAGGGGCTTTTAAGGTTCGTACACAGGCAGCCGCCCGGCGGAGACCCGGCTGCGCTGCTGGAACGGCAGGAGCGCCACGGGCCGGTGCCTGTCCCCACCGGCCCCTTCCCGCACCGCAGCCGCAGGACAGCTCTGTTTTGCGGAGTTCGGAATTCAGGCGGTGGTGGTGCAGCACCAGTTCGGCCCAACAGCGGGCACGGACCGCTTGGAAGAAACCATAAATAGCGTTTGGCAGACATTAAAGATCAGCGAGCGAGTCCAACGCTCGAGCATGCACTTGGACTGAAGAGGGCTCCAAGCCAAAACCAAGTAGAGCTCACACACACCGAAATCATGAAGACCGCCACTCCAAATTATTTGAAATAGAGTTTAGTCTGAAAAGTAAAGCCTATGAGATGTTAACTAAACTTTACTTGCAAAGCTCCTACACGTATGAAGTAACTCAACTCCTGCTGATATTCTAAACTATTATCTAACTACTTACTTTTAAAATCCACTATGCACCAGCAGCTAAGTTGATCCAATAAATCAAGATAAATCAAAGAGACTTTAAATTCAGGAAATAATTTTATTTCCTTCGCTAATGTCTATTGCAGGTTTATTGTTGGGTTATGACCTACCAAACGCACTAACTAGCACTAGTAAGGAAGGTACTTTATTTTTCTCCGTTTATACCCTAGTGGATGTACTTCTGTGAGTAATAGATATATATAATTTTTTCTTTTTTTACACTGGCAAGTGCTGCTTTTCCATGCTAAGCTTGTTAAGGGATATGCAAAATGGCTTTAAAAGAAGGTGTCACTTACACCATGCTGTAGAACTTGTCCCAGTGCAAAGGCCCACAGACAACTTTCTGTATCCCTAACCCCAAGAGAATGTTTATGGTAACTTTCACATAAAATTCTCCATAAACACCCAAGTGTGTTCATGAACAGACTGTATGTCGTTCGTGCTATCCCCTTGCACATGTTATTCAAATTTAAGAATTATATTCAGTCCTTAACTGGAATGCTGAGGTTCACGTATGAATTTCTAAATTGCTTTGAGCAACCTTTCAAATATTCATTTATTTCAGAAAAAAAACCCAAAACAGTCAGAAAGTGCCAGTCTGGAAGAAAGAAAAAACAAAATAAGAAAACAGGTTCCTTAACCTACTGGTTAAACTTACAGTAAAGCAGCCCCAAAGTTCCCTTGGTTTGAGAAACTGCGCTCCTGCGTGGGCAGCGACTCTAGAGCAGGGGACAGAAGAGAAAAGCACGTAGACCGGACAGCGCGAGGTGGCCAGCTTCCAACAGCGTCCCCAGCTTTGCAAACAACAGGCTTTGACATTTTCAGCTATTAATTTGTCTAATCACTGCGTAGTCTCTAGACTACACGAACAATGCCAAACAGAAAGCTAACAGGCAGATTTGCAGTACCGGATTGTTTCCAGTTAATTTATGGATTATACCGGCACGTTGTCGTCGAGTTTGTTTTCCATAGAAGAAAAAAGGCTTTGGCTCCACGCAGAAAAATGAGCTTCTAACAAAGAACCTCATGCAAAAAAGGGCAGAACCACTTCTCTGCTCTGTACTGTGCAGTTCTTGGGAGATGCTTCGATACTGAACTTGTTGCTGCATGTTTTGTCTCAGCAGAGCTCGGTCCCAAAGAGGTCGTCTTGCAGGGAATTTAACACAGAGTAGTGCAAAACAATACATTTTATTTGTTCACAGTTAAACACAAGCAACTGCCTTGACATTTTAGAACATTCTAATAAGGACAGCAAAACCTCCTTTTGGTTTAAGTTCTCTTTTAGCTTACGATTGTACCATTTCCTCGTATTTCATATTTATGGCATTTAATGTGGATTGTTTAACATGCTTACAAAGAGCGAGGCAGAGGGAACAGATTAACTTGACAAAGACAGCAATTTTAGATTTAACTAAAAGCAGTCAGTTAAAAAAATCTGTTTCCACTTCACGGATGGGACCCCTTCAAACAAACTGCAAGTTAACTACATACAGCAGATCCATGATTTTTAGACTTACAAAAAAAATTGCAAAATTTGTTCCTCCGTAATCTTTGTGGTCCATAAACAAACCTAAAGTGGTTTCCATTACTATCCCGGTGCTAAAATCCTTTTTAAAAGAAGAAAAAAAGTCACCTTATCAATGAGCTTGCATTACCGCCAGGGCATTTTTGTAACCGACGACAAAAAACCGCCTCTCCTCAGAACAAGTGAAGTCATCGTATAAGCAAGATACCTTTCGGGGCTCGGCAAAGCAGAAGGATGGGCTAATGACCTCCTCCAGCACAACGGCATCCAACGGCTGAGCCAGCCCCTCACAGGCAACGTGCAAACCGTTCACTCCTGGGGCTGGGACCCGGTGGGGCAAGGGGCAGGAAACCTCCAAATCTTACCGAAACATATGCTACCACGTTTGCTACCACTAAGTCTTAGAAAGCCTATAGACATGTCGACAAAACCAGTCTGTCACTTACAACCAACTCTCTATTTTCTATTCCATGCAGATTCAAGCTTTGACAAAACCACTGAAGTTCACCTTTACTGTCAGAGTTCGGACTGACCAACCGAAAGGACACTGAGAATAATTTAGATAGGCAGAAATGTATTTAGACCCTAGGTGTTATGGAAGAAGCAGAAATGGGAGGAAAGGTACTGTCAAGTGCAAGCTAGCATATTGCCAGCCACTTTGACAGAGTCCTGTTCCTACTCAGGTTAAGGACAGATTTGAACTACAAGTGCAAGTGTACTTGGACTTGATTTATATGTGAGACGATTCTTAAACAGCAGCTGCCACCCACAGAATGTTTGAGAACAGAAGCCACGTGTGATGCAGGGTAACTGTGAAGCCTGATATGTCTAAGTACGCCTGGACCCAGACATATCTAACATTTAAAACAAGCGCACTGCCTTCCTAACAGCAGGCTCTGTTCTGTCATGAAGGAGATTGAGTCTGACCACTGACAAGCCCTGATCCCACAATCCTCCTTCACAGAAGGCTCATCATTGACTTAAAACATGATTAACGCAGAAAGGCTTCACGACAGAATTCTGATTCTCAGTTTGAACAGACTTCCTCCTCAGCCTCGTCTTCTAAGGAAACGGGATGAGGGTGAAGGGGAGATACCTAGAGCCAAATTGACATGGCTGAGCTGAAAAATGTGCTGCAGTCTGAGCGGAACAGCACTCAAAGGAAACCCTATTCTGTAAGTCAAGCCTGAAAATGTATTCTCAGGAAGAACGAAGCCAATTTCTTGGACTCAAAACACAGTGGTCTTGCTCAGACCAGGAACAAAGACTAGAATGATGAAAGAGGGTCAGGCAGCACAAGTACTTCCCCGATTAGAGAAAACAGATCTCTTCTGCAAATCTTCATAAGCTTGCAATTCTACATTCATGTTCTGCACGCTCTCCCTACTTTAGTAAAGCTTCCTTTTCCCTCTTCTCCCACCCCAACTGCTTTCCCATACGAACCAGTCTGAGGTCAGTACCAGTCTGTCAGGCAAACACTTAAAATACGAAAAAGATCAGAAGCTAGTGTTTTAACAAGTCTTCAGCATATACGGTCTCTTCTGCATTACAAGCTCCAGTTCCTTATTAAGTGTCTGTTCAAATGCAACTTTCCAGGAAATGTTAAGGACAATATAAACAATGATCATGAATTAGGGTGAATTAATTGTTTTGCAGAGGTACACTGTTCTTTAAACATTTAGGCATTCAGTCAGAGTCCACCTTAATGAAGACTGGGCTCTGAGGGATATGGGAGAGTGGACAGGCGAAATAGAGACCTTTAGATGAATGCACTAGAAATTCTAGTGCTGCTTCTTTCCAGGAAGAAAGCAACCGAAGTCACCCGGATAGGCAGCACAATTAACTGCTCTAAATTGGAAGCTTGCAAGGAAATACAAAGCATTCATAGTAGACTCACAAATGTTAATTTGGCCTCATATTGCACTCAAGTCCATAAACGCAGCCACTCAACTGGGGACAGGGAGAAAGGGAAAAAATACTTGCAAATGCCAACAGTTGTCCCTTCAAATTAGTATACGCTGCTAAGGACTGAATTTGAGAAAGAAGCAGGAGTTAGGCTGGGCGTTTCAATTCCAGACTCAAAAATCCACTTTGCATTTGTTCAGCAGCCTTTTTCCGTTTCTGGACATCAATCCTATTCCGCTGCATGAGCTAGCTGCTCAGACCAAAGAAACATAAAAGCTTTTAGTTAAACTTGCATTCACGCCTCCTGTTCTATGCCAAGAATATGAAAATAACACTGATTGACTATCTTCCTTTTTAACTGTGGTCATGATGAGTTTCATTATAGTCCATGATATGAAGCTGTCCAACACTGCTTTCCTGGATCTTAGGCGAGAGGCTAAGGTTATCGGGGCTTGGAGGGGCCTTTGTCTCCATGTTTGGATCTTTACATAGTTCAGTCTTTAGAGCATCAGAAAGCCGGCTGATGGTTACACCCTCCTCATCACACTGGCTCTCACTCTTGTTGCGAAATAATTCTCGTGCCTTCATTCCAAGGAAGCTCTTGGAGCTGGGGAGTGAACCTACAGTCAGTGGGACAGTAGTCGAGGGCTCCAGCAACACGGATGTCTCCCAGCGACTGCTGAATCTCTGGTTCTGGGGTTTTTCTGGGGTGGAGAGCTCACTGCTGCTGCCACCCTTACTGCTACTACTACCTCGAGTGCTGGGAGGTTTGGTCTCTCCATTTCTACCAATTGTTTCTTCACTGTATCCCGCCACAGTATCTTCATTACCACAATCCAGCCTGTTTTGGAAAGAGAGAGGATGCAGTGTCAAGGAAAGTGCAGCACCTGTTTACAATGGAAGGGGAAATGCTGAGGAAAGCAGGTTACTTTGATTACTTTCCGTTACTGCTACTGCATATATACTTTAACAGCCTTCCTTTCACTGTTTTGTAGCAAAGCAGAAGTGCAGAGGATAACCAGAAAGGTATGCGTCACACACGCACCATTGCAACATCCAGTGTTTTAAGTCCAAAGCTGACAATAATCCCAAAGCAGAATGGAACTGGATCCTGATCAGTTAAGGTAAAGGAAGATATCTGTACAGCCTCCTTGGATTGTAGATCTTTCTTTCACCTAACCCAAGCACAGATGATCACATAAATCTACTGGCAGTGCAAGAAATTATCCTGATACTGTAGCAGAATTTGGGGTAGGAAAAAAAGGTATGAACTGAGGGAAAGTACAGCACTCCCTAGACACTTTAGGTAGCCACATGTAAAACAACAACAGTGTAACAGTTCGTAGATTAGAGACTGGTCTATGAGGCAAACGAGAGGTTTCTCTCAAACTTCAAGGAGCAGTTCAGGTATCTGAAAAGTACTTCTAACAGTGTAACAGTTCGTAGATTAAAGAGACTGGTCTATGAGGAAAACCAGAGGTTTCTCTCAAACTTCAAGAAGCAGTTCAGGTATCTGAAAAGTACTTCATGAGCACTTCCAGTTTTGTCAATGACTCTCAGTAACCTGGGCAGAGTCCTGAAATAGATTCAGTCTGTAAAAGGGGGAGTAACAGAAATATTTTGAGATGATGCATCCAAGTGCTAGGAATTCCACAAGGATATCAACTTCCAAGGAGCTGGTCATGAGTCCAGCATATTTTACATCATTACCCTTACCTTTCTTCTGCTGCTTCAGCTGCTTCTGCTCTTTCATCTTCAAGTTTTTTCAGTAGACTGCTCTTCTCCAGCCGGCCAAACAGATCCAAGATCTCCAGCTCAAATGCTTGTGTGATTCTTTTCTGGGCCTTGTACCTACTTTCTACTGCTTGCAGCTGACCTCTAAACAGAAAAAGAAACCAAGAACCATCAGGTTCAGTGTCTCCAGATTCTGCCACAACTATGACAGTGCATCTATCAATGCATGGTTAAAATTTTACACAGGGAGCTCTACCTTGCTTGGATTTTGACATCTTCCAGGTATTTCTTTTGCTCCAGGAAGAGGTGATCCTTTTTAGCGAGCTGAGATTCCAGTTCAGCTATCCGTTTCTGGGAAGCATCAAGCCTTTGGCTTTGCTGTTGAACACACAATTTTGCTTTCTCCAGTTCTTTCCGAAAAGCCGCGTGCAACATTTCAACCTCCTCAAAGGAAAGAACACAATGTTAAAGTATAATTTGTTTGTTACTTTTATTAATATTTAGCCATGTTTCTGGTGCTATAAATAGGCACGCTATTAAGCAGGATGGAATAAAAGAAGTATTTCTAAAAACAGATATAGAAAACTGGATACTCTGAGGATGTACACTATTAAGTTACTGTGAAAATAACTATACATCACTGGAATGTATTAGCACATTAATGTTCCTTATGAAAAGTACTTTTCAGCAAAGTAAACTTGCCAGTTCTGCACCAGATTAGGATAGACAAAGTCAATTTTAAAGCCATTTTTGCAACATGACCTTCATTAAATACCAGTAAAACTTTTTTTTTAGCTTATTATCCACCTTCTTTAATTACTTGCTGTCACGCAGAAACAGTTATATTGTTGTGTAATTTACTTGCTTCTAATTAGAAAAAGGTTTCTTTGAAGTCAGGAAGTAAAAACATATGAACCACAGAAGTTTTAGTAAAGTTAATACTAACTCTTAATAGGAAAATGACTGAGTGAGAAGGGGAAGACTGCTTTTTTTTAAAACAGCACATCACAAACCCCAGTAAAGCCCTGGTTAAGATCCTTCTACCAACTCTAGCAATACTAACCTGCATTATACACTTTCACAAATGTAAGAGCCCAATGTTACTTTACCAGCCATAGTCTGCTGCCAATTACATTAAGAGCACAGTAAAGTCTTGGTCTTCGGCATGAAAAAATTGCAAAGAATTTACGCCAAGTAGCTAAAACTGACTTCAGGTGTACCCTAACATCCCCTTCTTAGCTCTCAAGAACAGGGCACTGAAGAGATTCCATAACAACATCGTGCACAAAAATACCCAAACAGAAGATTAAATATGAAATCCAATCCCTGAAAATCAATTTCAAAACCAAGTATCTGTTAAGTTGTGAAGCATTTCCTTCATTCTAAACACAAGGCTGAGAACAGCCTGATAACAACCTCAAGTGATGTCTTCCCAAAAGGCCTCCCCTGCAACCATACCTTTGTAGTGTCCGTGTGTTTGTGCTGCAGCTGCTCCAGGTACAACTCATTGACCTCTCCTAGAACCAGAAGTTGCCTGTTCAAGAACTCCATCTGCTGTTGCACTGATTCGCTGTTGGAAAGCTTTAAAGAGAAATTGAACAGAACCAAACATTGGAATGAATAGTTCAGCGGGACAGTCATAGTTGATAGGCACTGCGTTCACAGGGTATTTTTATAAAGAAGGGAGACAAAGACAAGAATCCAATGCATCATAGGTAATGAGTGTTAAATAAATTAGCTTTCATTAAGCTGGTGACAGTCCATACAGAACTTTACCATATTAGCATTGCTTCCCTTAATGTAACCATGTGTCCACTTACATGAGAATTCCATTCAATTTCCAATATAAACAAGATCTCTAAGATGCCAAGATTTAGCAAAGCTTTTACACAAGTCCAGATTGCTCAATCTGCAAATTCCTACTGTGCAAAAAACAGCCAAAATGAGAAGTTTCAGAAGCCTTTGAACTGAGTTTAAAGCTTCTTCACCAAAATACGTTTCTCTCTGTTGTTTTTGTGCAATTTGTATCAGATTCTATGGAACTAAGCACAGGCTTCTTTCAGAACAAGAAAGAAAAAGCACCTGATAAAAATTATCAGAAAAAAATAAACAGAAAGACACAAAGAGACCCTGGGAACAGTGACTTTTCTTACCTTTTGAGAAACTTGGCTAAGAAGCAATTCAGTGTGACACACCTTGTTGTTAGCCTTCTTTAATTCTAACCTCAGATCTGCAATCATGTTCCGGCAGTCTTCTAGCTTGGTCTGTTCAAATAAAAACAAACCAACCAACCAACCCTCAGTCAGGGTTCTGAAACTTTAGTAAGGACTAGCAATGGCATATGGCTGGAGGTCTGTAACCCCCAGCACTGCAAATCAAGTTATACTGAGTACTTGTGAAAGTCTCCAAAAGAGCTAAGAAACTGCATTTTCCTATTTCCAAACTGAAGATAGGACAAAACAGAACCATAAAAGGCATTTCCAATTATGTACTGTCTTATTCTGAATTAGGACAGTATCTGTAATAGAGATACGTAACTTTCTCTCAGATATTTCATGCCATGTTATTAGGAAGGTTATTTTTAAAACCACAGTAAGTAGATAACGTAATTTTGTTCGGTGCTGTGCTTCATACCTGCAATTCCTGGCTCTGGTTGTAGAATTCCTCCCGGTCATGTTGCAGCTGTCTGATCTGGCTGTGAAGCTGAGCCACTATATTTTCATGTTCCTCCTGAAACTGGTGGTACCTTGCCTGTTCTTTCTGCAGACTCAGTTTCAAGGCCTGGATTTCTTTTTCCTGTAGTTTCAGCTGATCTTTCTGTTAGGAACCCCATATAAAGCATCAGACAAAACATCTCCTTTATAAGTTAGAACATCGGTGCTAAGTCGCTAGCTAAGTAAAGCTATTAATTAATAGCATGCAGGCATAACACCTTTCCATAGATAGAACATACTATATAGAACGTGTTTTTAAGGCTTTTGGGGTTTGGTTCGGTTTATGGCTGAAAAACAAAGTAAATGGTGATAGAGCGGGCAGGCTGAAAACTCAAAGTCACATCCAAAGGCCCAATGAGCAATGGCAGATTCTTCCACTGCACCTCATGCTTTCAACACGGACTTGGGCTTCACAGCTGAAGCAACAGTTCATCTTCCAAAACTTATTTGGAGGTCTACTTTTGGCTCTTCTACACAACTATCAAAAGGTGAAACTGTTGATGGAATTAGCTATAATATGGAGATACAGAATGAAACAGACCTAAATCTGTAGTGAGACACCCTTCAGTGCACTTATAACTTGAAATTTTATCATAGTAAATACCTCTGGAAAAGAACATTTGCGTTTTCAAAGTTTTTGCTATTACTCCTCAATGGAGGAGTGAAAGGACACCAGTTCTTAAAGTAACACAATAAGGTGTTTACCTAGGCATTAAGTAACCACTCCACTAACTGTGAAGCCTTTAACATTATTCAAATGTAAGTGCTGTCAGGGGTCAAGCATGCAGGCATCCGCTGATTCAGTTGCCTGCAGTCAAAGAGACTACTGGTTTTAATAATCACAGTGCACATAACTCATTCACAAGTCATTTCACAAATACTGACTTTAATAAGGTGAGAAATGAGGCCTCTTTTTTGAATGGTACTGAAAGATATTGGCCAAACCAATTAATACTTGTTGTAGCACCAGTGTTTTTAAATCAATGCTAGAGTTGTATCCGTGCTCACCATGGCAGCATTATGTTCCTCCAGTGCTGTTGCTTTGATCACTTTTCGCAAGAGTCGACGGTTCCGAAGGGCATGTTGCTGTCTTTTGAAGCGTTCATACAATAACTGGTTGTGCAGCAAAAGCAATTGGTTACGCAGGGTGTGAATCTCATCTGAAGGGGGAGAACCTGGATTGGAGTTAGAAGACAGAAAAGGTTACTGAACTGTGCTGTGCCTGTTCCACATATGGGAATTATTTTTTTAAAATAAGCAAATCAGAGTTCTTTAATGACAACTTAAAGATCTGTCTGCTCCATTGGCTCTCCAACACAAACTTGAAATTTTAAACATTTTTCCAGAGCAACATGTACATGCTTCAAATGAATTGCTCCTTCTAGTAAGAAAAAAAGCCAAACTCACTGTCACTACAGAAGCCTAAGAGCACAAAACTATGACACACATGTCAAGCAGCAAGGAAAACAATCATCAGTTTTAGATTCAAGTAGTATTTCAAGTGTGGAAGGCTCTGTTAGCTTGCAGAGTGATGCTGATCATCTAACAGATTTTAGATGGTCAAAAGTAGAAATGTGTACAACTGTGGGAAAGGTAGCTTTCATTTTTCGAAGATGAAAAAAAGCAGCTCATGTCACTGGAACACAGATGTCTATCTGCTAAGAAGATAAACCATGACTTAATGGAGGGCATCTTGGTTTGTTTTTTTTCTTTTTCAAATAATGCGGCAGAAAAAGTATGCAGGTCACTGTTTAAGCAAGTCTAATAATAGAGGAACAGATTGCCAAAACACGTAAGAAACCTCCTCACCTCCAAAGTGAGTCCAGTCAGCAGATTTGCTTGGCAGAGACAATCTGGAAAATTAAAATGCAGCATTAAATAGCACGTTTAAATATGCAAACACTCTGCAAGTCACTTTAAAATGGAATGCCCACCTCAAAAGAGCTTACAGCCTAATAGAAGTATAACTATGATCAGTCGGTATGAAAAGAATAAGGAGGAACCATGCAAGCAGCAGGTTGCAAGGCAGATGATGGAGGGCATAATTTCTTGGAAATTAGAGAAAAATTCTCTCAGGCATAGAAAACAGCGTAAGGACAAAGCAGAATACAGGGCAATAAGATGAAAAGAAGGAATACAGCAGATACACCTAAACCTTAAATCTTGTTCTCTGGTTCTTAGCTTCATGTATATTAGAAAGAAGCAACTGTCAATCTCCCTTTGGCCTCTACACTTGCTTTTGACTATCTAGTGTGGGACTTAAACCTGATAAAGCAAACAAATCTCACTAACAGTGGTACCAAACCCATACTTGTAGCACAGCCAACAGCCCTGCTTCTTCATCCCAAGCTCCGTCAGTGAAGGAGTAAGAGTCCTAGTGAAAGTCACAGCCCCTTTTTTTAATATCAAAGCAAACACGTTACCACTGCAAATATAAAAATCCTCCAGCCAGAACCCCTAGTTCAGTAACAGTAACGTTTCACAGAACATCGTTTCATTATAGATTTCCAGACACAGCTGCTTTCCAGGCACAGCTATTAAAATAAAGCCAGCACAAACAGTAATAACAAGGGAGTATGCAAAGTAAGATCTTCAGTCACCCACTTGTTCAGCTCCTTAGTGTGTGCATCCGCTCCTTGCTGTATCAATCTGTCCAGTACTTCCACGGGAGAAGTAGAGGACATGCAGTCGTCATCCTGGGTTCCCTTGGCTTTCTTTAGCAGCTCCTCAGTCTTCTTGCCAACAAAGAGGTAGGCAGTCTTTGGTAATGCAACCTCAAAAAGGTGCTCATATAGGGGAGGCTGCCCACTCCCAAACACCACTCTTCTTTGTGCTGGTACTTTGCAAGGGCTGGGAGTGAGAATACTCGTCTCCCCAGAGGTTCCTTCCCTGTGACCAGCAGGGCTTTCATCAGAGCCTCCACAGGGCTTGTCTATAGGAGTAAATGTTTGTTTGGGTGTTTCCCGCGCACTCTCAGGCCCAGGCTTGTCCAGAGAAGATGTTAAAGGCTCAGAGGTCTGACTGTGTCCCTGAACACTAGAGACTACTGAATGGGTCTTCTTTTGAGAGCCTGACAGACTTTCATTTGTGCGGTAAAACGGAGAGTCAAATCCTCCTCTAGGCACCATGTGTTCAGCATCGGTTGTAATCTCGGAGATCTCTTTAGATATTGCATCTGAGAGGATGGGAGGGGGAAGCATAATTACGTATCTTGTATTTCGACATTACAAACATTTTTTCAGCTAAGATATATGTAAGGATGACAGAAATTACCTTCCTCTCTATCCTTTTCAGCGCTATCTTCAAAAGACAAACCACCCAAAAACTCTGGAAGATCACTTAGGGTTACTGAACTTTTACTACCAGGTGTATCTGAAGAAAAGAAAGAAAGAAAAAGTTAGTTGTACAGATGCTGCTTTCTCCAGCCTTATCATAGCACAAACCAGAAGTCTCTTACTGCTGTAAGGTCCTTAGAATAAGCCTGTCCTTCTTTCAGGTGCTTTCTCAAAGGAGGAAGCTGACTCCTGTTCCATTCCATGTGGAAACCAGTTCAGAAATCAGTCACTGGTCTGTCCTGATCCCAAAATGTATTTCTGTAAACTTAATATTTGCTACTGCATAAGTGTAGGCAACTGCCTCTATAAATAAGGTTGTGCTGTTTGCAATTTAACCCATTAAATTAATAAATAAAAAGAGGTTTAAGTGTAGAGTATTATACTTCCACATTAGCATTGAACTCCCCTTTAGCTTCTGATCTGGCTACACAAGGACACCAACTGATGTAATACAAACTTGACAATGTGTGACTACTGATCAAAACTCTGAGACAGCTGCCAGGCAGATATACACTAAAGCATGTGGGACAGAAACCTCATGCTCACAGCTCAGACACAGATTAGGGACCCAGTGAAAAATCTAGCCTATTCTTAACTTGTAATTCAGAAAGTTCAGATTCCAGTGTTGCTATACAACTTCGCCAAGGAAAAACAGCTTTCAATTTCACTATCATCTCCTCTTTGAGGATGGTAAAGATTCACAGTACAGAAGTCTCAATACAGTGCCAAAAGCCCTTTCTACAGCTGTCAAAGAATGGAAAATGGAATCTAGATTTACCTATTAGAAGCTGAGTTCCTCAACCATCCACTGTTGATTTCAATATTCCACAGGACTTTAAAAAAAGGTTCAAGTACAGCAATATAATTGTAGATAGAAAACAAAGTTTTTCCAAGAGCCTTTAAAAGGAAGCATCATATCTATCCTTATATGCAGCCTCACAGTTTGATCCAGGCATGTAACATAAAACTTGTTTACGTAAGAGTTCACATACAACTTGCTGCTTCTAATAAAAAAAATTCACCCTCAAAGAATTAGCTTTTTTAAAAAAATACATATCCTTTTTCAGCCCTCAGTGCAGATCTGTATATTTAAACATGCATAAGCATGCATGAGGGCCAGTTAAAAAACTCTGCAAGCTACTTCTGAAGGTGAGTATTTAAAACAAAATTGAAAGCATCACAAGAAGTTTTTAAGTTGAATCACAGGTTAAAGCAGGATCCTGGAACTACGAAGAACTCAGGAAAAAAAAAAAAGAAAGAGAAAAACCTGTGGAAAAGCGTTTGGCAATTTGAACATCTGTCAATAAAAACAGGATTTGTTTACAACAGGTTATTGTATTGGGGAGAGGAAAATGGAGTTTACCCAATGATTTATCGCTGTTTATGACATTTTGCTGTCGGTAGAGTAAAGGCCTCCCAGGATCTGGTTTGTCCTCCTGAAAAAAAAAACCAACAACCCAAAATAGATTCTTCAAATCAAACATCTGTTGGAAACAAACTTCTTGGACAGTTTCATAGAAAGGAAATTCCCCCAAATAGATTGCTTAAATAGCAAACCAGTATAAGAAGTCTTGAAACTGTGCAACTGTAAGTGGCAATAGTTGTCTAAACTTAGAAGAAAACGAGTTTTTGCAATGAAATGCAAATTTTGTAAATCAGTTACTCTCATTTTTCTTTCTCAGTTATGGTCACTGCATGTCAATGAAAAAAAAAAACAAAACAGATTTGTTTGGCAGAAGAATTTTATTATACCTTTTTAGGAGGTGTGGCAGCAGCTGAAGGGAGTGAAACATGCACAAAGTCATCGGAAGTGCAAGGTGGAGGAGGAGATGTGGCTGGCGTTCCCAAAGGTGTTCCTTTCCCCCCTGCTGAAAAGAAGGAGCAAAATTTTTCTCAGCAAGGTTCGTGCTTCCTCATTTCAGCTGAATATTGTATGTGAAGAATTACACGTTTAAACACTACCTCAACCACTTATTTCTTAAATCTCTTTCAACTATTTACCAAGATAAAAGCGCACAGTTTCTAAAAGGCCTGTTTCAGACTTCGGCACTTAATTCACTGTAACTTATTTCCTATCTCACCATTTGCACTAGTACTGCTGTGGATGACCAGGTACTCAGTTCACAGAAATAATGGCTTAAGTCTAGCAAATGGCATGGTGTGGCATTCCCACTTAAGAAGTAAAATTTACAGCCAGAATTTCTATTATAATAAACCACGAGGGTCTAATTCCAAAATGCAGCACCTACCAGACGTGCCAAAAACTTTGCTATAAGGTTGTGATGCAGACTGGGACGACTCCGATGGGACAATTCCAGGGGAGGTTGGTGGAGTGGTCATACCACAAACTACAGAAGGACTCCAGATGGTAACCTATGTAAAAGCAACACACAACAAACACAAATCAGTGAAGCTCAGAAAAGGAGTATGTGAAGCTTCTGTATCCAGGTTCTGACACAGGAAATCAGATGGACACTAAGTCTGAAACATACACTAAGCTCTGAAGAATTCACAGTACTGCTCAGAAACATGAATTTTCTACAGTGTCATGAGAAATTTTGAACAAAATGCAAAGAATTAAAAGCACGCTGCACTTTATCTTCTGCTTTACCTGCTGCGGCTCAGTTGACAGCCGTATTGACTGTGGGCTCAGAATCTGAGGTAGCTGCCCTGGCATTTGTGATAGTGTTAGCCGAGGAGTGGAATATGGGGTAGATGTCCCTGAAAGTTAAAATAAATAAATATATTATAATTTAAAAGTATCCTATACATCAAATACAAATCAATGACTTTTTTGGCTAGTATTTAAAGGTTTTTTAAACACAACATTTCAAATCCATTCAACATACACAGTCATAGCTAGCAAACAAGAGACTTTTCCTCCAGACCAACAAAATATCTATTGAATGTTACATACTACAGCTTTTTGTTGTTGGTGGTGGTTTGTTGCTTTGGGGTGAGGGGGACATGGAAGACACAGCGGAAAGGCAACTTTGCCAACATTCCGCATGCCTGCATGAACATACATCTATATATTTGTGGGTTTTTTAAATGATGTTTTATTTTCTGTAGGATAAATTAGTGAGATGTCTTTTTGCTATAGGGCCAGTTTTCCTCCAGTAATTGGGTATTCATTAGCCGCCAGGCAGGTCTTACCATAGCTGCTCTGTGTGTCAATGTAATAGCTGGCACTGGGGTCAGTTTGATGATGTTTTAAACTTGTGCAGAGTTTCCGAGACACAGAGTAATAGCCATCTTCATATGAGGCCTCTGCAGGGTCCAGGGAGATTTTGGCACATTCTATCACAACATCATGAGTTTCTAGTCTTTTCCACCTGCAGACAGTTTTTGGATCCAAAAGAGTAAGTTAGTCAATTATTGTTACAAACAAGAGTTCCTGGAGATATGAGGAATTGGCTTGCAGGATGGCTCATTTGTTCCAGACAGTTTTGCACGCTCTCAGCCAAAACTGGAACAAGGCACCATACAGAAATTGCAACCAGATGACTTGTAAGAGGGGGTCTCAAAGAGGAGACAAACAGCTTTGACACAGAGATCCATAAAGGTCTGCCATGGAGCACTCTGGAAAGGAGGAACAGCACACGAAGACTTGGTTGATCCTGAGCTTCAGCAGCTGTAGAAATCAGCTCAACTAGACTGAGATGTTGGTAGTCAAAATTTAGACATGCCAGCAGTGAGGGAATCTTACATTATTTAAGCAAACACCATCTGCAATGCCAGTTTCAGGTCTGTGTTTTTCCTCGCAAGTTTTGGGAATGTTTTTTATTATTACTACTTCCTTCATTCTAAAAACTTTTTCTCACTAAATTAAGCAGCCAGATTAGATCTGCCCAATATTTCAGGGGATGGAAGTTCACTGTAAAGAAGACAAAGCACATAAGGCTGTCTATTAAAGGCTGAGTCGCTTTTGAATGCAAGATATTGTGTGCAAGATACCAAATCAGAAGGCTTCAACTGGTAGTTTTGTGCCAATTGGACTCCTTAGCGGTGCCACCCTCCCCCCTGTCTGGGAGAAGCCTGCAAAATTGAGCATTGTGATATTCAATAGGTTCCCATTTAGTAGTATTTTCCTAGTGGCTCTGAAAAGCAGGGCAAGAGCACTACTGTGCAGCAACAAGAGTCAATTTCTCCTCTTCAGTGGCTGGGCCTGTGGAGACAAGAGAAAAGCAGCAAGTGGTGCTGCTGCAGGCAAATGAGCCTATTTCTAAAGAAAACTAATACAGCTGATAATGTTAAGACATACCTGTTAAAAGAATTGATCTGTTAACTGAACCAATATCTAGGTACCAAAACAAGACATACTGAAGCCATTTTAAACACTTAAATCCCACCAAGTACTTCAAGAAACAAACAAATCACCCAAACCTTAAGCCAATGAAGCAGTTCAGTGGTAGCTTCTCTTTATTCATTATAAGCAAATTCTTTTAGAACTTTATGAGGATGTTTGATCATTAAATCATAAAATTAAGACAAAGTCAACTGTTAAGTAGAAGACACATTCTATCCCAGACATAAAACAAATTTAGAACCCCAACGTTGTTGTTAAAGGTGTTTCACAACAGTTTTTGCTCATTCATCCAGCTGTAAGCTTGGATGAAGGAAGAATGCAAGTTTACCTGGTGTACCTATGAATATGGGTGGCAAAACACCACTGGCACACACTGCTGCTGACAGAAAAGGTTTTGCTGTAAGCCTTCTGAAATAACCCAGCTAAAAGCTCCTCATTTATAGCCTTTCCTAATAGCAGAGTGAACATATATACCTTCGTGGGTCCAGTTCATGGTCCTTAGATCCAGTCACTAATTCTGGATGAATTCGCACATGTTCCATCATTGGCTGGATGAGCAAAAGCAAGAAGTATATATATTATTGGTACAGCATCATTTGACTCCACTAAACTACACAAAGCTGATGAGCAACCTGCTGATCTCAATAGTTCAGAATATTACATTTGACAGATAAAGCTAACAAACATCATCACAGCTGCAAGAGATGATCTCGCTCCCAACTGAGACTTCAGTCCTCCAATAGCCTGTTTTTATTCTGCTTTGTTGAGCAGCCCTCCGTTAAATCAGTGTAGTGTATTACATTGGCAAATACCTGCCTTTATACAGCTATGAATTCCTTGTCTCAGATAATATAGAGATGAGCAGCATTTTACCTTTACTACTTCTTCAAAGGTCTCCAAGTTTTCCTTCATACTGTAGTGAGAACGCAGAAAGGAGACAAAATTGCAAGGATACATTCCATAAAGACGATGAAAGAGAGCATAAACACTGGCATGAAGATGGACAAGATAAATCTCTGCCACGTGACCTGGAAAAAGGAGTTAGAACCTTTTTCATTACATTGGAGAAAAGAACAAAACTTCTAAGAATGCAAGCAAAGTACTTTTAAATTTGGAATGTTAAATGGAACAAGTCTTCTGAGACACAAATAGTCCCTAGAAAAAAACATGAAGTTTTCTGAGAGAATAGGCACCGCTTACTCATTAGCTCACAGCAAAACCAAAAATTATGATATGGACCATTAACTCCAACCAGTATCCCGTCATTCTCAAAGCACAGCATTTCTTATGCAAGTTAAAACCTGAAACCCCTCTAGATAGTGAGCCAGAGTTTGCAATACTGACTGAATTATTAAGGCCAAGGTTTGCTTCACTTCAAAGCCTGTATCCACAAAAAGCAATCGCGACAGACTTTAGTCTTACTAGCCATCTTCTAAATTCAATCCTACTTGCAATGCAAAATGTCCCTCTAAATAGCATCTCTTATGTGCTTAACGCAGCATTTGTTCATAAAGCCATGACACATACATAGATAATGCTAGTGTTAGAAATCAGACACCTTACAACAAATTCAGCAAAACCAATGAGAAGACTAGTTTACCAACACTTTCATGACTATTGATAGCTGCACATTAAAAGAAACTCTTACATGTTGCTTCTTCCCCCTCCCCATTCATACCTGGGAATCTAAAATACCCAAATACCTGCTTCAAATGTCAGCATTTTCCCTTCTCTGTCCACTAAGATCAACCTCTGCTCTTCGCTGTCATCAAGGTAGCATTTTGGTCCAGTGAAACTTCACGTAGTAGCAGCACCACATGAAAGAATCTTAGACACTTCTAAATTTTGTGCAAAGAAGCACTCACTGATGCTAACTATCAAACAACAGAATAGCTTGTCAGCTTAATACCTCATTTTCTGCATTTGAATAATCTCATTAAGAGTCTGACAAAAGAATGTGCTCACCAGCTGCATAAGAGTCACAAGGATACTACTAAACCATAACTGCATGCAACAAAGTTGAAATCTCACCTGGATTCTGCAAGCACCAGGCTGAGAGACGCCCAAAGATACCAAAGAAATCATGAAGGTACTGTTTGCCAGACTGAGGAATCATTGGCAACATGGTTATTAGCACTAGGACACCTGTGGTGAGTACTACTACATCTGTGTCAGTCTGCAAGAAGGGAAAAAACCTGCATTAGTCAGTTAAAAGTGCTGAACTTAATTTTTTCCAAGGATGAAATGAATACTGCATCATCATCATGGAAAAAGTTCTCTACTTTGAGACAGTCCCTCTGAAAACTACCATAACTTAATGAACCAAGCTTGTCATCTCTTTCATCCAGAACAACTTTTAAGAAAAAAAGATTTGGGATTCTGGCTCTTGCTCCTATTCTGTTGATGCTTTTCTGTATAAAGACTTGACTTACTTAGAGAGGGAACATCACCACGGCTCCACAATTGAGTAGAAGAAAAATTACTGGTATGTGAAGCATCTTATGTACCACCTTCCCTCTTTCCCAGAGCTAAGAATGCACAGCATTCAGAGCCTAAGAAACTGCAAATCTGATCAGGGTATTCAAGGATGTTGGAGAATTAACAACACAAGGGTAAAAACCTTTTCTAGTAAGCCTGGTTGATAACTCCGCTGCTAAATATTTCATAAAGCAGTATTTCAAACAATAACTAGAATCTCATGGCTTACATCGAGAGAAAGGGATGTGGCAGTAAAAATCTTTAGCTAGATGAAACAGTAATAGAGAATCAGATTTTAGAACAGGATGCAGAAAATGTTCAAACTTTTTCCCGGTGGGTCTATACTTGCTTCCCCAGCTTAACGAGCCTGCTCCTTGCTAGTTCCTCTCCTTTGTCAGGATAGCGGTGTAAACAGCACAGGTAAGCCTGTGGCCAGATGCTGTCCTTGCTACCTCTCAAGAGCCACTCAGGCTGATTGGACATACTCAGCGTTATGGACTTTTCTTCCTCTGTGTAATCTATGGCCTCTATTCTCTCTATCAGACATAACCTTCCACAGCACATTTCACATCCATCCCTATCGCTCCACACACATCCCTAGCACTTCCACATCTCTGTTCCACTCCCACCAGCTTTCTGACACACTTCACTCCTCTCTCAATCAGGCAAGACTCACACTGAAAAGGATAACAGAACTCGTCAGGCACGTCAGGAGTTCCAGTAACAGCATTTGTAGCTTCTTCTTTGGCAGTTACAATTTTGTTGTGTTCTTGTTTTGAAGAGCACTGGCACTTGACTACACCATGCATTTTAATGTGACTTAAATGACTAACATGAATTCTTCACTATCATATTAAATAACCATATTACTGACAATGCACTCTAGGTCTCAAAACACTTTCCATTCTTTATTCACTGTTACAATATTGTACAATATTATAACTGATAAATTTGCAGGTGGAAAAAAAAAAAGAAAAAAACAAAGCATGGGGAAACAGCTACCTCCTTGTAATCCAGCATGTCTGTAGCTAAGAAGGGAAAGACTGCTAATTCTAAGGTAATTTCACCAGGGAATAGTCTATTGCACAGCCCATCTATGCTGCAAGTACAGTATATAACCTTACATGCACAAATTCCAGAATGCACTAATGGGAAGTTATTGTATTTCTCATTAAATTCACATTCAATATATCCACCAATTTCTTAACTCAAAGTTATACAATGACAGTGGCTTTTGGAAACATGATTGCAGTAATAACAGGATCAGCACAGAGTATTTCGTTGATACAATTCCACTGTGGCTCAGTATTTTAATCAACATTTTCTCTCTTCTCACAGCTTAACTAAATGACATCAAAACAGAAAACAAATGTCTTGCATTACATGTATGTATGATTACATCAGGTGTACAAGTGTTTTATGGACAACACTGACAGTTCTTACCTTGAGACATTTAAGTAATGAAAGTAGGAGAGGTGCTTGAGAAAGCTTATGTTTCCAAGATGGTTGTCTTCTTATCACATGTCCCAGCAGAGAGAGAGTGGGTAAACGGGTAGCAGCTTTGCCCATATATTCATTAATTTTGTCCAGTAGATGCTGATAGAGGATTTTGCAGTAAGTCGTAGAAAAAGGTATTTATATCTAACTAGTATATATTCTTTTTTTACCTATCTATATTCAGCAGTTTACCATTGCCAATTATGGAAACTATAGGCATTTTACAGATATACAGGATCCAAGAGCAGATAAAACCCAGCAATAAGTTTAAGTCTGCTGGTAGCTAAATGCAAACTATTCAGTCCAGAAGCAGTCCCCTAACTTCAAAGCCTTTATCATAAATAAATAATACAAAAATGCTGGTCAGCAGAAGTAAAACAATTTGTAGTGCCATTCTCTCAATCTATTTAAAAATCCTTACTTGCTCTCAAAATACCTGATTTTTTTTACGCTAACACATCCAGCATTGAACAAGCAGCAGTAGCATTGCAAAGAGACAACATTAGTCCTCAGCAAACTTTCATTTATAGAGGTTCTTTGCTTAATTGGGTGAATTTAAGCAGCCCAAGAAACAGAGACCTTTGAAGTTTTTTTTTAAAACTTAACTACTCTTACGACAGAGATACTACATTTCTACAACAAGGTAATTCTATACCAGAATGAAAAAAAAAAGAGTTCTAGCAGATGCTATTTAAAGGCTACTTCAATACCAGGCTAAAATCTGCCGTACTTAATGGGAAGATTTTTTTACCTTGTCATGAGGTTCTTGCAGTGTGGACAGTATATGCAGTGCCTGCTGAGAATTGGTTTCCAAGTAATAGTCCACCAGGTTGTTCACAAGCATAGGTCCACGGTCTATCAGTTTGTTCACAGCAAGAAAAAAAACCAAACAAACCAACACACATTCTCAATAAACTAAAAATGAGGCATTTGTTACAGGGACATTGCACAACTTTTTAACAACTATTACACAATTTATAAAATAAACCAGCACTTAGTGTTTACCAGACCTTTAGGGAAATGAGACCTCTCAACTACATTTTCTAGGTCCTAACCGTTCAAGTGATTGCATTCGGCTCAGGGAAAGTAACTAGTTTTTTAATAACTAACAATTACTGTCTAATCTTAAAAACCTAGAGGTAGCTGAATTGCAAGAGTATTTTACCCAGTATAGGTAAAGAGTTCAGAAATAACTTTACATTCTCTCCCTTCAGAAGGTAAAGGAGAACACATTTAGGGATAAGGACACGGACAGTGCTATCATTCTCTGAAAAGGCTCTATCAACATAAGGAATGCTTTAATAGCAGCAATCATTTTTTCAAGAAAGTCTGGGTCTGCCATTTTGTTTGGGGTTGTTTTTTGTTATTCAAATGAACAAAATTCAAACAATTCCCATAATGTGGATGACACCTAACTCTTTCTACATACACTTGACAAAGAAAATTCCATCAGCTCACAACTTGAGGTTATGCCCCAGGAAAAGCTAGTCATTTTATAATAGTCTTTTAACAATTATATAACAGACCTTCCAAGAGGCACGCCATTAAGCAAAATGGACTGAAGAGAAGCCTCTATCCTTAGAGCAATTTCAAACCTAAATATCAAGAGTTTCTTTCAAGTTGCATTTGCAAAGACTGTGTTTGATAGAAAAAAACCCAACACATTATTCTACCTTCGCTGGTGTAAAAGCAAAAGCTTTCCTTCAATTACATAGAAGGATACATACCACAAATAAGATTATCTTTGAACACAGCTGTTATATCTTCCAGGACACCCAGAATTGGAGAATCCAGCATTGAGAGGAGCTCACCAACATTTCCTTGCTGTGCCATGATGCGCGTACTGACATGAATGTGGAGGTTAAAATTTCAGGAAGTTCCTCATTGGTGTCTCTCTACCAGACTAGGAAAGAAGAGAGAGCAGATAAATGAGCTTTCCTTTTTCCCTTTCCATCTTAAATGTCTCATCACTTCCCTATTTCTTTTCTGCAGTATTGCCCATTTAACAAGTATTACACTGAAAGGATTGCTAGAGTTTACAGACCTGCAATAAAAAGATGTAAGAGAAAAGTTTACAAAGAAGCCAATGAGTCACAAGCAGAGTTTTCTTCATCTTTTTTAAAAAGATTGTTTTGCGAAAGACCTTGGCTAGCATATACAGACTGTCAGAGAATTCTGTTATGGTATTTTTTTTTAATTTGCTCTCCAGGTCAATCAACTAAGACTAAAGTTTTGAATAAAACTCTGTTCTTGCTTTCTTACAGCAATTCCTCCTCAGCCAACCTTTCAAGTCCTTTGCATTGTGGTCTACACTCTGGAGAAAACATGCATCTCAAGATCCTTCTCCACTCCTCTGGCTAGATTAGAAATTCACTGCCCTCGGCTTTGCATTATTGCATACTAATAGATTTGTGCGTTAATACTTGCAACTTGGCCAAGCTGCAGCTGTTAGGAAACTCAGGGTTACTAGAGACGCTGCTCCTCAGCCACCCCGTGCATACTAAATCAACAAGCTTAACAGCACAACACACCTTGTTTTCATATGTATAATCTGCGCATTATATATTAAAAACTCTGCAGTGCAAAAATTGTAGAGATTATTAAATGCAACAGCATGCAGATAACATGACTGGTCAGCTTCACAGTACTAAGCAGGAGTAAATCTACACCACTGCAGGCTTTTAAGATGGCTTCCTCCCGTGTACTAGCAAGGGACGGATTCACGTATCACATAGATCTACCTACCTACCCATCACAAAATGAATGAAGTTTTTCTTCATCCATAAGAATCCTGTGCTGAACCCTTCCCAGTGGCAGAAGGAATCTGGCTTCACATCACACCTAGTTTTATTAGCAAAGGTTTCTTCTTTCCTCCAACTTCCAGCTAGCACACATTTTTCACTTCCTCCATGGAAGACAAGACTGACATATACCAAGTTTACACCCAAGATTTTTTTACTGCAATTGTGTATACAGCACCTGTTCTGTGGACGAGTCGAGCTTCTGTCTGCAATGCTGTCAGCCACACACCTTTCATGATCACTAATAAAGAAAAAGCACAGAGGTTAACAAAAGGCCTAATCAAACCTTGTATATTCAGAACAGCATTGAGTTCTTTACTAAGAATAGCAGTTATGTACCTCCTGTGTGAGGAAAGTCAGCCCCTACTTTGAGAAACACCAAAAGGGGTTGCACAGTTGCCCTTTCCAGAACTGTCCACAGGTCAAACTGTGCAATTGCCTCCAACTAGATGGCTTTCACAAGATTGTCGTTTTGTACTGTGAACCTTCAACAGCTGCTAAAGATTTTTATTTATGGTAGGTAAAATATTACATACAAAGAAGTCTTCTCTTATCCCACCAAATTCTGAACATAGAATAATTACTGTAACAGTTTAAGTCTTTAGATTCTAGTCAAAACATTGTTAGGCAGTAGCCAAGGACCATATATCAGTTCTCTATTTTAAATGATAATTCTGTAATTACTTATATACATATTACTTTCTTGAAAACTTATGTTTAACAATGTTACTGAACAGCAGGAGTTAACCTGTCTACCAGTAAACTTTGTCATTTGCAATGTATCAATCTGTAGTTGCAGAACTGCCCAAGGTCACTTTTATTGGGGCCACAAGACATCAGTTTACTCAATCTGGCACTGATTGCAGACTCAAAGGTGATAATATGGCACCACGCTCACAACAGGCATTTCATTAGCTTTAAACTTTCTTCAAGTGTTCCAGTAATAACAGCTCCAGAACTCAAAAAAACCACCCCACCCTCAGCTTTTAATGATCATAGCTGCATAGTTGAACATTCCAAATAAAATTTCAGTTCATCTACAAGAGCTAGAAGAGTCTGCTAATTGAAGTGTTTCAGATTTAAATGCTATTTCTTTTCATGATCAGACTTAAAACTGACTGGTAGTGTAAGCAAGACTTTCAACTAAAGATAATAAAATAGAAACTTGGGCTGGGGGAAAAGAGCTGCTTTTTACTCAAACACAGAAGAGATCTCTCCTCTCCAAAAAGATTAGGGCTGGGATTTGTTGTGGCTTGGGGTTCTGGGGTTTATTTGTTTTGGTTTTACTCTACATTGTGCAGACTTCCAAGCTTCAACTTCTTTGTCAAAGAGCTTGCTGTTTAGAAGGCAATGAATGTTCAAAGAGTGACACCATCCTTTCAAAAAGTTTAAAGCCACTCATCCATGCAACCTAAGGAGTCAACCTTTCACTTTGTTACTTATTTTCAGGAGTCAACTGCTTTTTTAGTTTCTAGTAACCGGTGTAATATTTAATTTACTAAATTACAGTTATACTGAGATACCCAGAATGCATGCAGAACTGTATATGGGGAAGTAGTTTACTAGAAGTAATCTATTCCTTTATTTCTGAGAATACTATCTTTGAGACCATAATGGGCTTGCTAACATAGGTGCCTCAATTTTTATCAGGACACAGTCACAGCTATGGTTAAGCAATAGATTCACCCGCTTCCTAAGCAACATGAATTAGTTGTTTAAAGTCATGTTAACAAAAGAGATGCATGACCACACCTCCAAACCAGCTGCAAGCAAAACCTGTTTTGAGAATTAAAGCAGCATAAACGCTAGTCTCTGCTTTTTTACCCCATAAAGACCTTGTCAACTCTCTTTTCTTTGATTCCCCAACCCCACCAGAGAGAAAATAATGCTTTTATTTCTTATTTTCCTCTAGTAATCCTGTTATACTTGGACCAGATCTTCATCACACTAGTAAAAACCTCAACAGCAGATTTCACTAATTCTGATAGTGCTAGAGGAGAAACTATAGCATGGTGAAATCAAGAAACATGCATGTTTCTGGAAGTCAGGTTCAACAATACACTTGCAGACAGACAGGAAAAACACTGGTTTAAGTGTTCAGTAGGTAAGAGGTTTTCAAACTTTACGCTATTGGCCTGATGCCACACACAAACACTACACTCAGATAAAACCAAGGTTGATAACGAAAGCTTAGTTGCCGATAACTATACATGTAGGTAACTAATAATTTCCCAAGCTCCCTAAACTAACTAAAACAGATGGCTCAAGCGACCTTGTGCCAATAAATCCGGCAGAGTTTAAATGAACTTGTCAATCAGTCCATCACACACTGAAGTACTTTACATAAAGTGGAGCAATCTCCACTGTAAAAGCCAGTATTCAAAACATTAATAAAAGTCTTTCAAACCACATCTAAAAATGGGACAATATTAGACATAGGTACTTCAAGAGGTGGAAAGTTTATCTGCTGAAGTTATGTAAACACCAGTATAATGTTGCCACCCTGCTATACACAAATAGTCATGTTTTTTAAAAAAGCAAATCACAGCTTCCTCAAAGCAGGATCTCTTGTAAAGTCATTTGTGAGGAACAGATTTGAAATTCTAAGTAAGACTAAGGCTGAGATCCTCTAATCATATTGGGTCTGTGATGCCCAACACAAATGAACAAACCAGGAAATTCCAGCAATAGTCTTAAATCACGTCATACTTTTCTTAAGCAAAGACAGCTGAATAACTAGTTTACAGGCAACAGGCTTTTAACTCCAATCAGAAAACACTGCATTCTGGTAGATGAAGTACAGTTCCCAGGGCCCATGGTGTCAGTGTGATTTATGACCAGTCCCACCAGTAAATTATGATTCGATTTTCAAATCTTGTAGATAAGGAACTCAGGACAGGCTGGGTTAAGGAACTTCCATTACCCTGTAAAACAGCAAGATCATCCACGGAATGCCACAGTATTTTGTATCTGGGATTGATACAACATCTGTGGTGAACAGGATCTCCCTTAAATCTTTACAGTACCATATCATGACCATGCCTTTCTTCTCAAATACACCGTATACAAGGTGACTCTCTTTAATGCTTCCATCCCCAGCTTTTGCAATCATTCCCCTATCAGAGGAATTTCCACATCCCTGCAGCCATACTTGGAACTGAAAGGATTAAAACAAAGTCAGTAACTTTTCCATATGGTTTGAGTCACTGATTCTTCACTAATTTTTAAAATTAGTTTTCTACAAAAGATCCAAGGCACCTGATAATAAAGAGTGAAAAAAAACCCCAACCCTGTTTAAATACCTTTTAAAATGCAACATTTTAATCTCACTGGAAGATTCAATACCAACAGCAAACTTCTCATATTCAAGAGCTTTCATTAAAATAATTTTTAGTAAAAATTTTAAGTACCAATACAACTTTGGAGCCAGCTTACAGGAGACAAAGGCGAAACCAACAAGCCAAGAGCCAATTTGTTTTTTAAAAAAAATTCAGTACCTAATTTAACCACAACACAATACAGTTAATTTACTAACTCAAGACAAAGGAAGAGACTATAAAAATATTAATTGGAAAAGACTAAATAGGGAAACAGACAGCAAAGTATTTCAAAAGATTATGACTTCTGTTAGTATTTCTGTCAAGAGAAGATGTTTTTCTGTTCAGTGTATTTTTATCTCAAGCCAAATGAAAAAGCAGCTGGCAGTGCCAGTTATGCTTCTCTGAGGGGTGGGGAGGAGGGGGACACACTCAATACAAACGCACACTCCTCCCAGAACGTCCTCTGCATTTGCTGTAACAACGTAGAAATTCAGACACCAGAAACGCTTATTCTGAGTGGTGGCGTGTGGGGGATCGACATCAGCATTTCACCCCTCTTCATAAACCGTAAGTTAAATTTGGAACATGCCAATAAATGGTTATTCCTCCCCACCCCAAGAGAGAAGGGGGATTTCAACAACACAAGACCACTGCTGACAGCAATGAAGTGAAGCCAGACTTCAACACTTACACTTTTCTGTATGATTTCTACTGCAGGTAAAGTCAGGTCCTCAGACGCTGCTTTGGCAGAGGCCATGAATGAGGACAGAAATATTTTACAGCAATCATTGTTTTCAAAGAAAAATTCAGATTGACAACAAAGCAGCCCTTCTCACTCAGATCTTTGAAATGTTTATCACGAAAGGGTAAACCTCACTCTCTCCCATCCGATATACAAAAATCCAAGCTTGTTTTATGCTTCTTAACAATACTCAGTTTTATATTTTCTCCACAGGTAAACTAAACACTACCGTTACAGAAGTGACATAAGCAATGAATGATAAAGTGACAGCAGGGAGAAAAACCACTAGTGGCAATAGGAAAGTAAGCAGCTGATCATTCCCTTTTTCACCACCCAGAAATAATAACTCTAAACACCTTAAATCACAGTTCAAAATGATCATTGCAATTGGCAGTACAATTAATTTAATTTATTTATTCATATTTAAAGAATGACGGGGTCTGGCTTCTTCTAGTAGTTCATATTTTTCTGATTATTTTAAGATCTGACACAATTAACTATAAATAATTATTGAGTTTAGGAAAACTCAGTTTTATATACATTCTCCTGTACTTTATCACAGGTGCTTAACTGATGCAGCAACAGGAAGATCACAAAAACCCAATACCCCCAAACAAAGAGAGAGAATCATATTCAGCAATTTTTAAAATGATTTTGAAACTATGCTGTGCTAATACACTATGCTAATTGCTACCCATCAAATTTCTGTCAGAGGGAAAATTGTTTAAAAGCAATGCATGCCGAAAAAAGACCAAACATGGTAGGGCTGAAGCTTAACCCTTTGGCAGCAACCATGCTAACAAGCCAGTTACTAACCTGAAAGGGAATTATTTCAATTCCTTACACACAACTGCATATATTAATAGCAAGCAAATAATAAGAACAAGCACGGTTTTTCTATGCCAATTTAATTAACAGTACACACGGAAAATAAGTTAAACTAAGGAATCTTTTTAAAACTATGAACAGGTAAACAGAGAGCTCTAGACTTTGCAGTAACACAAGTAGTGAGACCTCCTAAATCTCCGCAACAGGGTTGTTTTTTTTTTTTTGCCTCCAAGAGAAACCTTTAAACATATTCAAAGAGTTAGGCTGCAATTCAGTAAATCTTGAAACCACTGCAAACTACCTACTGTACTCAGTCGAGGCATTTTTAACTACTCCGAGAATTAAAGTAGGCATTATACAGAACAATACCACATAATGTGTTACTTTTCAATTAAAAACAAAAAAGAAAAATACCCAGGAAAGTGACAGCAGTTCACCACTGCAAGAAGTTTGTTCTGTATCTTTATGTGCTACCCAAAGAAATGCTTATGCTAACAAAGGAAGTATTATTTCTTGTTCTCTTTATGTTTAATAAACTACATGAAAATATAGCAGCTACATACCAGACCAAGATCCTAAGTAGTAACATTCTTTCAAAAAAAAGACATCTGTCTGCAACATGCCATAAATCTGGTAACTTCCCCCCCCGGCCATTTTAATCCACCATTAAAAAGTGCTTTGATTATTTGATTTGCCTTCTACAGAAGGTATCTTTTCCAAAGAGATATATATATATACACACACACACGAGTGTGTGCGTGCATGTGTATTATAGGCTATTCAGTTCTTATAGAGACTGACTTTGGTAATCACATCACCAGCTCCTACAAGGTGTTTGACAGTTGCAAGAATTTCAGGTATTGGTACATGTCAACATCCCAGCAGTCCAGCTCTAAACAGGGCCAGCATCCACTTAAAACTACAAATGGTCATTAAAGTCAAATGTTTGTTCAAACACCAAAACATCTGCAACTGGACAGTATATCTCACGTGGGAACCCTGTTATAATGCTACTTTTTATCAGTCGCCATAAAAGCAAATTCTCTAGCAACAAGGAGTTATAGAGCCAGGATTAAACACAGCCAAAGATAAAATCATTTTAATTAAAGCTTATCTCATGACACATTAGATATTCTGCCTATATTTTCATCTGAGTAAGTCCATGCAACTCCTCATAAAAGGAATTTAGTACTGGGTTGCCTAGGCTGTTAAAAAAAAAAAAACCCACAACCCCAGAACAAATGAACAAACAAAAGACCCCTAAAGAAGTGTTTTAACAAGTAAAAGATTTTAAGCCCACGATTTTATTTTACACTTAAATGGGGCATAGCTGCTTCTGATAAGCAAAGTACCCGATTGCTACTTAGCAAAGTCAAGCCAACTGCAGACACAACTATGTATTCCCTATGCTTACACTAATTATTAAAACTTCGGGAGTTTCCAAAGATTCAATTTCTAGTTGTTCATACATGTAAACTGACACGGATTTTTTCCACCTAACGGTATCACTTCAGTAGCACTTCGATTATGATGGATTTCTAAAAACTTGCTACAGAAGTTAACGTCAGGAAACTATAGGATCAGACCAGACAAAGAATGAAAACCTTCTGTATTAGCAACCACTGGAAAGTTCTCTGGAAACAGCAGTTCTGGAAACAGTTCCACACACAAAACTTGATCTCGATTTCTGTGGGTTTTCAATCATATACTCCTTTAAGGCACGTTCTTTCTTTCACTTATTTCCTTGTAAAAGACTCATTAAATAAAAAACCAAAAGCCAACAAGGAGAGAAGCACTGACTAAACTGATAAAACGATGATAAAAGCTGGATCCATAGCAAACAAAGGGTGAAAACTTCAGAACTGCAGTCTTCCAAGTTCTTTGTGATAACAGGAAGCAAAATGTTTTCTTGTACAAGTAAACAACATCCTGACTTCACATTAACCTACCCACGAGCAAGGAAATAAGAAAAGCCTTCCTCACCAAGGGGACAGACTTTTAACAAGTGCTTTAATGCCTCACCCGGGACGAGGGAACCTCCTCAGCAAGTGACCAAGGCAGGGGAAGGCTGGAAATCGCTACTCAGCCTCTGAAACGGAGCTGCTAAACCTTTTTCGATAAATCCCGCAAAATTAAAAAGGCAAGCTGGCTGTAAGGGGGGGCAGGGG
>NW_009650103.1:821200-837571 GCF_000708025.1 Charadrius vociferus
ATATGTATTTCGTGAATGTGCTGAAAGGGAATAAAAAAGGTGTGGAGAGTGGCGGTGCGCGTGTGGAGTGGCGTTAGCGGGGCCGCCGTGCGGCAGAGCTCCTCGAAGGACCCTCCAGGGCTTGATTGCTTTCCACTTTGTGAATATTTCATTCTTCCTGTTTTGGACCCTGTAACATTTCATAGGAACCACGGACAAGGACTAGTTTATTCTGTTTCCTGAAATGCAGCAACTACACGACATAAACCATTTCATCCTCCTTTCTAGATAAGGTTTGTTTTTCCCTGTGGAAAATCCAGGGTTTAGCAAAGAAGACTGGAAATGGCTTGGGGGCAGGTTCTCCAGCCTTCAGCACTGTATGCCACACGGACAGGTTTTTCAGCTCGATGTTTCAGTCCCCAGGCCGGCGGGGTCTCGGCGTTTGCCATTCTGCGAGGAGGGGCAGTTCAGCGGGGACGCGCCGCGGGTGCTCGGCAAGCTGCTGATGGACCTCTTCGCTCCATATGAATTGTCCTCAGATGCCAGTAGAAATCACGGACGATAAATTTGCAAGGCAGCAACTAGGTGTAAGAGAAGGGGAAAAAAAGAAAAAAGATTAGGACCTTGTCTGAGAAGTATCAGTTGATTTTTAACTTCTGCAGCATTAGTTGTGGTGTTTCACAGCTCATCCCTGCAGGGCTGAGATAGTTCCCTCACACTGCACCTGCAATAGGTCATCCTGCTTCTGGATGAGATAGAGTTGCTTGGAGCCAGCGTGTTTTTAATCGAGTCCTGCCTTGTGCATGGCAATTAATATTTAGTGCAGTCTGGACTGAATGATGGCATTTTTTTTCCTGCTGTGCAGAAGACATGTTTATTTAATCTGCCACAGAAAAGAGTGGAAATTAGGATGAGCTTCAGAAAAGAGCTGGAAGCAATTAGTCGTGTTATTTTACTGTGACTTAATTACCGTAACATTCCAATTGACAAAGAAAACATGGATGCTACAGGAGGGGTTTGCTGCTAGATTTGAAAGGGAAGGCGGCTGCATTAGAATGGACATGATGTGCTATAATTAACCTGTTTATTGTTACTGAGTTATACATTTAATAATATGTTTACTTAGGATGCACTGGAGCATATGCCAAAGTAAGAACTCACAGCAATACACAAAATCAAACTATCCTTGGAGGCATGCAGAACTCACTGTGCATCCACCGTGGCCCGTGTGGGTCAGGGCTGGTTCAAGCCTGTGTGAGCCCAGATAAGCCCTCTGTGGCTCTCCATTCTCTGCTGACTCTGAAACAAGAAGAGAGAATAGGGAAAATTATATCAACAGGAAGAATATAGAATAAGAATGACCACACGGGGTCAGCCCAAAGGTCCCTCTAGCCCAAAATGCACCTCCAGCACTCGGAAGGGTGGGGGGTGTTTCAGCTTGTATAAATCACCTTTTGCTGGCAATTTCGGTGGAGAGAAGAGGTGACAAGTCTAACAGAAGCCATAAACAGAAATCTAGGGAAGAGTAAGAACACAAGCCAAGGCAATAGCTGACTGTCCTCCCCGTGTCTCTTCAGGCATTCTGGTGTAGTGATAATAGTGCCAGTTATAAAAGAGAGTATCTGTGCCCATTGTCTCAGGGATCGGTTTGTATGCAGTTATATCTGGGCTTTGCGAGAGGATGACTACTTGGGGAAGCAGAATAGCTGATAACAGGTGTTTTATTTGCAGCTGCTCTACACTGACACTGGGACATGTGGTCATCCTCCTTCTGCAAAGGACCGTGCCCAATGCTCTTTGGAGCACCTCTCAAATCAGCTAGCTGGTGAGGTTTTACTGAACGTGATACTAGATTTTTTGCATAACTTGTTTTTCACAGTTTTTTGTGTGGCTTACTATTTTTTACTGCCTCTAGTTTAAGAGCCACATTCTGCAGCCATTTGTGTCTTATGTCAACGGGAAGTCTGTGCTCAGGGGTGCTGGCAGAAGCTGGCTCCAATGTTTCATAAAATAACATCTCAGTCCTTTCAGCAGCTTGTCATTTTCCTGTTTTGTTTAATTCCTGTAACTGTCTTCATATGAAACCCTGAAGCTGCAATGTACATTTTGGTTTTCTGTTACAATGCTTGTTTTTGTAGCGGGAAATGTAATCCTTCAAATGCCTGTGTTTAAGAGGATGCAAATCAGCTTGCTAGCACAATGCCTTGGGAATGTTTCTTTCATGCAAAACCCAGCTAGATAAATAAGGAGGGGAGGAGGGAGAGGGAAAAGGGATTGTTTGCTTCTATAAACAAGAAGAATTAATTATGTTCCGTAAATGACAGATGGGTTAAGATCAAAATCTGAATCTTTCTCAATGTGGGTGAAATCTACACTTCTATCTCTGAGTTGCATCAAACCCCATTGCACCCTGTCCGGTGCCATGGGGCAATGACCGGGCGCGATGACAAGAGCTGTGACTTGTGGCTGTCCCGGCAGGGAGCGCTAGGGCCAGCACGCCTGGCACTGCCGCCTGCCGCCGTGGGGTACAAAATACCTCCGCTATGAATCTGAAGGTCTCTGGACCACATCTGCTCCATCAGGGCAACACCACCCGACCACCGACCCTGTTGCAGGGCACAAAGAAGGTTATTGCTTCCTGGAGCTCACACCACCCCGAGCTGCAGCAGGAAAAGGAGCCAAACTAAGTCGTGGTTTAGTGCAACCAACTGTAGAAAAGAGTGAAATGCCTTTGAAAGCTCACAGTGAGCAGAAAAATTCCGTGATATAAAGGCATTTCTCTGATGGCGATGTCCTAGTACTTGGCACTCAACAGCTGGGCATATGCTTATATACATCTTAACTTTATATACTTCTGGGAAGGCATCTTTGCTTCCCAATTTCAGCCATGCACAGAGTGTGCTCTAAGTGCAGGAGGGAATAACCGAGGGCACGTACAGCTCATGCCACTGTGCACTTGCACAGTCAGGCAGATTATGAAACTCAAAGAACAGGTGAAATCGAGGAATTACTGCCCCCCACTTCCCCCTGGCATTTAGGGACATCAGCTCTCTTTGTTTGTCCCCAACTAACAGTCACGTCCAAAGATTCTCAAAAGATCACCGCTCTCCAGCTCCTGTTCCCACCTCTCCTACAGAACAACTGGGTGATCTGAGAAAAGTCACTCTGCTTCATTCTCCCTCCTCCCGCCCTGCCATTACAGGGGGGTTTGGCAGTCAATTATTTCACATTTGCAAACCCGTTTTCTAACCGTTTTTGAAAGCAAGTGATAGAAGTGCAAATTCTTATTATTGCTCTTAAAGAGCTTTTTGCAAAGATGCTTGTTAATGAGCTTGCTTAATGAGCTTTCTTAAATGTATATTTATATCCTATATACAGCTGTATATAGATAGAGCAATGCCTAAAATATGTATGATTGCACACACATATGCCTAGGAAAATGAAGGCTGATTAATACACATCTTTTTCAGTTATTACTGTGCAAGTATTTACTCCTTTTTCCTTGGAAATTGGAGAGATAAAAGATCCATTCTGGAATAAAATAATTTTGTGCATATGTGCTAGATGGTTTTGTTTATGAGACTGAAGTGTGTGAGTGTGTGTATGTGAGACAGATGGTGTGTCTGTTTGTGAAAGATACGATGTGTGGATGAACGTGTGTAAAAATACAGGTTTCTTAAGAGCTATTATTTCTTTTTTTTTTTTTAAGAAAAGACAAAATAACAAATGCCTGCTTGGTACGTTATTTCACCATGTCATGCTCTTTGTCAATATGACAGAGGAGTATTCCTGCAGAAGGCGAAGCTGCCCCAGAAAGTGAAGGGTGCTGCCCCTAGGGTTTCGAGCTGGGCATCGTGAATTCTCTTCAAGTTTTCAAAGTCCTGGAAAGTTTTGATAAGCAAATACTTTCTGGGCTCTGCTTCTCTATTGGCTGTTTCTTCACCGCCAGATTTTGACACAAATAATCTGATTGAAAAATCAGGGAGGGGAACAGGGGCAAAAAAACAGAGAGAGAAAAAAGGAGAAGTATCTATTTCAGCAGACTGCGACTAAGTGAAAAAGTGGAAGAGGAGTCCAGAGAGAAGACGACGTCTCGCTTGTCTGGGGAGATTTCAAGGCGAATCCAGTAAAGCAAAGTCCCCCAAACAGGTGATTGATTTATTCTTTTAAACACTTTTAATTTCATTGTTTTTCTCATTTCTCTGATATGTTTTTCTAAGCTTTTTCTTCTTCTTTGATTGTGTTTGCAAATATGTAACATATTCCACTACGTAAGTCACACTTGTCCTGAGGATTCCTTTTTGGTAATTGTTCACTTAATTCAAATGAGTCAAACCTTTTAAAATTATATACCATATACTTACTTCACTCTCACACGTGAAAGTGATAATAGTAGAACAAAATATAAAAGATGTGACGATGGTCTCAGATACCTGCGTCCCAGGAGCAGCAGGAGCAGTTTCCAGATGTAGACTTTTGTATTTAAGCACTGAGGAGAGGTTGTACTATATTTTTCCTTTTAATTGCTCTTTTAGAGGGCCAGACCTTTCAGAAAACAGCATACCTCTGCTGACATCAATTAATCTATGCCAGTTTTGCTAGATGAGAATTCAGTCTCTCCTGTTCAGGATTTTTGCTTCAAATCTATCTTTTATTATTTTTTCATCCTTTCTAAGTATATGCTGATTAGTGTAACAATTTTTAGCATATGGACTTAGCTATTTATAGATGCTTCTCATATACCACCAGATTGATTCAATACATTAAGCAGAAAAACAAATGCTTTGCAGGTTCACACAGTGAGTGCATGTATACATTAAGGGGGTATAGAATTTGTTGGATTGCGCTATGTAAGTCTATTTATCCATGGAAGCCTAAGGCAAAATTTGCTAAAGCCAGTGGCATTCCCAACATCAGTAGGAGCTAAATGAGGTTTCTCAAGAACAAACACTGCAATTATAAATATTTTTTCTAGATACAACAGATGTACAAGCATTTCCATTCCACTTCTCGGACCAGATTTCCACCATAAGTTGCTATCCCTGCCGTAATGTCCATTTGTCCAGTCTTAACCACAAGAATGAAAAATGTTCTGCTCATTTTTTGACTAAAAAAGACACATTCAAATTACTTGCTCTAAGTACATTTGATTTTGCAAGGGTGGGCTAGTGAAGACATGATTAATTTTGTTGAAAAGAACTGAAATTCTTTTTGAATATGATTCTACATTAAAAGAGTCAGGAGTCCATAAAACCTCTTATGTTATTTGGGCTCTTTAAAATTTCAAATACAGGTTCTGGTCTGTTTTGTGCTTCTTTCTTCAAAAACATAGTCCTCCGAAAACTATTCTTTATTTTTGGAAGCTTCACTTTTGCCAGAAAGTAATATTAAGATTTAAATGTAAATTAAGCAATGGGAAGGAAATAAGCCTCTTTTAGCCTAAAACTTGGTACGCTCATCAATTGATATGAACACATATATCAATTGTACGTTAAAATCAAGTATTTTTACTGCGTATAGTGGGAAAAAGGGTTTCATCTCTTCAATTAACCTTGTAAATCTGAAAACAGGATTACTCGAATTTAGAGGAAAATGAAAGTCAGCTTTAGAACAGAACTTACGCTGCAAATTGGGTTCTTGATTCAGCATGGCACAATCCTGCAAACACCTGTCCCAAATACGGTGTTTCATGTTATAAATCATCTCTGAAGGAACCAGAGAGAACAGCTCTGTAGTCTAATTCATCAAGAATACAGATTTCTTCTAAATTGCATCAAAGGACCCAATCCTGTTTTTTCGGGTACCATGAGCTGCCATGCAGTGAAGTGGGAGTTGTAGGATCAAGTGAAATAAGGATCCTGAAGTCAGAAACCACCTCCTAAAAAAAAAACCCAAACCCAACAACCATTCTTTTAATTCGGTTTTTGCACAATCTCCAATGTTCCAGTATTACATTAAGGTTTTACATGTGATACTCTGCAAACTCACCAGAGAGCATCACTGAGGATGAAGGAACTTTGAGTTTGAACATAGGAGGGGAACCTGCGAATGCTGGGTCCGCTTCCAGATCTGATGGGGGGATTTATAGCTGGTAAAAGAAGTCCTTCCACGGTGGTTCAAGTTAGGTACCCAAAATAGTGAAGCAGGTTTCTTTCCCTTGGGTCCTTTTGGCTGTCTTTTCCTCAGGGCAGATTACTACAATGTTGTTGTACAGCTAAATGAGTGGCAAACAAATAAGAATGTCAATTCTAGCTGGCTACTGATTTTATATTCTGTATTGAATCCAAAAAATGCTGTGACGCTTGCATTTTGGGTAGACATTCCTGCCCAAGCAATGAACTCCCTTGTGCAATTGCCAGTCAAGGTAGAAACCACTGCCACAGGAGCTGGCAAGAACAGACTCCGTAAAAATAAATTTTAATTTTTAGCAGAAGGTTGAACCTAAATTCTGTCAGAAGCACCAGGGACTTTAAGACGTAGCGGGGTCTGTTGTCCGTAGCACTACTTTCCCTGTGAATTATAGTTAGCCATTAGTAGCAGCTGATCACTCGCTACTGATAATCTTGAGTTTCAAGGAGAGATAGTATTTTTTCTCTCACAATCTCTGCTTCTAGCTTTCCTCTAACCCCGTTGTGTGAATCACAAAGACAGTCCAATGCAGTTGTTAATTAACTATGCTTTGGGCTCCCAGTTCCTGTTTTCTCTGTAAAATGGGGTGGGGGAAGGTAACTTCCTTTTGTAACGTTCAGTAGTGCATTAAAGATCGTTGGGCTCAGTAGAGGCCCTTATCAGCAGTCAAGATACTGGACCAAATTTGACTTTTACATATGCTGGGGCAAATACATCCAGAAAAATCCCATTGATTCATGCGTATCTACTTTCAACCGCCATCAGAAAAGAGGGGCTGTACTTGGTGCCTTTGTGTACTTAGTGTATGGATACTACCATAAGACACTGCAAGATTGCTTATGCCACCCATCTCTAGTCCTCTAATTTACCTGGCTATGCTGTCTGGTCCTCTAGCCGGTGGGCAGAGGGATTCTTCCAGCAGGCACTGCTTGGGGTGGGCTTTCACTCTGCATTGAGAGTTAGGCGCTGCCGGAGCCTCTCCCTCCACTGTGTAGGAAGCACAGAGAAATTAACTGGTTAATTCAGGCAGAGAAATCAGATGTCTAAAGCTTGCTGGTATGAATACCCTCCATTGTGGACACAGTCCTGCCCCACCACATGGGAAAATCCCTTTGACAAGAGTGGAAATTCCATGCGTAAAGGGCTTGTGGCAGGACTTGGGGCACGTCTATATTGCAGAGCGCAGCTCCATGCGCAGATCTGGGGCTGACCAAGAGCAGTGAGACCCTCTGAGCTAAGCACGTCTGCTGGGATGTGAGCTGCACAGGCTAAGCAGAGCACACTGCTGGAAGGATTGTGTCCACCGCAGAACACTCCTGTGCCTGTACCGAGCTGGAGTTATTTCTGTGCCCGCAGCCTTTCGCCAGGCAGAGATACACTTTACGATACTTAGAAAGAACCTCATTAGAGAGTTACAGAAGAGTAAATACAGCAATGTACTTCAGCGTCCCTTCCCTCAAGGGCATACTTATGGTTCATTCTCAGTACGGTTTTGTCCTCTTTCTAAAATTAAATTAACAAATCCACTCTTGGCCTCTGTTTTCTCTTATTCATCTCAAGTTACATGCAAATTTCTTGGAAAAAGATGAAGAAAAACAGGTGAGTCATTTCAGAAGAAAAAATGGCTAGAGACACCAAGCGTTATCCCTGAAGTCAGAGAATAAACAGCAGGAATCCTGGCCCAGATTAAAAAAGACTTATAACTGCATTTCCAAAGGCAGCTGGGCTGGTGAGCGCCTGACTGTCACCGACGACAGTGGCTTGGCAATCCACCTGTCCACAGCAGACCTCGCTGTGTGAATCCCACCACACGCGTACCTGCAGCCATAGGCAGCACTGTAAATGTGGCCCTCGGACCTTTAAACAACACCCCGCTGGGCTGTGTAATTATATTTAGCATATGGGGTACTGCAGGCACTTCTGAACCCTAGGGAGCAGACCTTCTCCATCCCTGGCTGTTTGGGATTTCAGGAGCCCACGCTGTTCTGCCCTGACTTACACAGATGTTTCAGGTCATTCCTACTTAACAGGAGCAAAGTTTGTTCTTTTTCAGTAAGGACGTAGGCTGCACTTCAACTGCTCTCAGGAAAAAAAAATAAATGGACTTAATAATGCACTTTCCCATCAACGGAGTGCCAGGACTTACTGCTGACTTTTCATACGAAATATAGCAAGATTTGCTTTTAGGGCTACTATCCTAAACATTTACAAGGGGAAATGCAAATACAAATGCAAATAAGGCGCCAGCTGATATTGCTGTACGCAGCATCAAGCCTGTTGTCATACTGCCTACACGAGCAGTTACCAGCCATGGGGAGTGGGCCCAGGGCGGGCTGGGTTCTGGGTAGTAAAGATAACAGATGCATTGCAAGAGAATTTTGTGTGATTAAATTTCAGCATCTTATGTTTGTTCCTAACCCGTCGTTTCAACGGTCTGTGATATTTGAGTCAGGTCCAAAAGGTAACCTCTCTCACCCACCACTTCTGCTCTGCCTCTGCTTGACTGTTTTTTGTCAGACAGAACAAAAAACACTCGAGCGATGACCAACAAGAAGGAAAGACACTACACATCATGGCTGCGGGGTTTTTCTGCTGCGTCTCTCCTGTTATTGGTGGTGTTTCTATAATTATTATTTGTGTAGCAATTTCACAGAGGAGCCCGTGCCATGGCTTAGGACTGTGCTCTTCTAGGTGTGGTACAAACACTAAGACGGACCCTTTCTCAAAGAGGTGATCTCCAAGCCGCAGTCCCCACTACGAACTCTCAGGGAGGGTAAGGTCAGAGATGCACTGTGTCCTGTAGCCAGAGCAGAGAGCTACAAGAGAGAGATTCTGGGTTCTGATGTATCTTTGCCACAGCAGCAGTTTTGGTCTGTAACACAGCACTCAATTTAAGCATGCCTCTATTTCTCCACCTACAATATGAAGACAGCAGTAATCCTTTGCCTCAACCTAGGGGTAGATTACGAAGTGTAATTTTTATGGTGTATACTGTAATCCCGTCTTCAAACTGCATTCCCACCTCTACATTCAGTGGCAGAGACTATCTGGCAGTAAGATATTTTGCTTAGCCCCCTCCAGAGCTATGTATTTTCCCGAGTTGAGATCCATGAAGCACCTAAACCCAAGCAAGCGCTCCCTGCTCTTCAACTGGGTGGAGGGACCTTTGAGATGAACTCTGTCTCCCCAGTAGAAGGGTTCTAATTCTCATCTCTGCTGCATACAGAGCTGATGTGCTGGGGGAACAAATGAGAAATTACCCCCAAAACCAGAGAGAGTTACCTGCTGTTATTCTGTGTTTCTGCCCAGGCAGTGAATGGAAAATGCCACGTTCCTTTTTGGTGAAGAGCAAAAAGGCTCATACCTATCATCAACACCGCTTTGTGGAAGATGACCTGCCTATACTCACATGGGATCCAATAACCTCTCCCTTCATTGGTGAGTCAATCCATCCCCTGGGCTTGTAAGAATACACCAAGGCAAATCAATAATGGAGTAGGCAAGCTAAGGGAGTAGGGTGAGCGAGCTAAGAGCAACTAAGGGCTTCCACATGGGGAAGTCAGTCTAAGGACAAACTGATCCCCTACTGCGTGCCCTCTTTCTCTAGGCTAAATCTACACTCCCACTGAAAACAAATTTAGATCCTCCTTTTGTTTTATGCTGAGGAGATTTGAGATATAAGATTGCTGTGTGGAGCTGGTCACTTTTGGGAAAGACGGCCAACTTTAGGCAACTAACAATCGGGAAAAAGAGCTTGCACTTGGTTGTTAGTCTTCTACAAACTCACAGCTTTGCCACCTCGATCTCCAGCTTGCTATGTTCGCTGTCCACATTCTCTCTGGACCTACATCTCCTCTACCTCTGTGTGTTACCACCTCCTCGCAGTGATTTACAGGGAAGGTTACAGCTAGAGTGAGAAAATACTAGTGATACCCTAACACTGACTGTGAAAGGAGTCCTGCATGCTCACAGGTAAAGGGCCGGCTGCTACATACTGTGTTAACACAAACACTGCTTCTGTCTGTGTCTGCTGTCCTGCCTCTGCTTCTGTTCTTCCTCTCCCACAGCCATCCATGCAGTGGCAGGGCCGGGGCAATTATCTTCTTCCTTCAGGCACCATTCAAATTTTCTGTATTCAAATCTAGGATCAACTTACCCTTTGTTCTAGCCCTGGCTACCAAATTAGAGTCCAGCCCTATGATAAGTTTGATAAAAAAGAAAGGAGGTGACATTTTCATTTCAATTCCTGCCATCTTCCTTTGGCTATTTGTTGTGTCTCTCTGGCGCACAAGAGGGTTTGGAGAGCAGATGAATGCTGTCCTTCAGCAGCCCAGTCCCATCTCCAGCAGAAAGGAGGCACGTGTATTGAACCTGCATCCGCGTTAGATTCCTTATAAAGTCTACTTCTAACACGTGTTGGTTGGTCTCTTTAAGGGCTGGGACAAGCATGGAGAAATGGGAGTGTGGGCAAGAGATGAGGCTCTGTGGTCACCTTTGCAACTGCGTAAGCAGTTCCTTCCCCCCTCTGCTTCCCTACTTGGCCATCCATAAATTCAGTTTAACAATACCAAACTCTTTTAGCAGAGGGGTGGGGAGGTTAATAAGTTAGTGATTCTTAGTTACCCACACAAATGAAAATGGTTTTAAATAGGGAAATTATTCTTACAGACGTGTGGCCTTCTGGGGTTAATTTTCTCTAACTATATATGGTATCAAGTGTCCTATCATTTCTTCCTGCCCCCCTCTACCTTACCTATCTCATCCTGCTTGGAATTTCCCTTTGTCAGCAATGGACAGACCTTGATTGCTGTTCTGATTGCACCACTCTGCACTTATTCAGGGAATTGAGCATGGGCTCATGTATCCAAGCATGAGTTCATACATAAGTACAAACCTCATCTCAATAGACTCTTCTCTTAACAGCTAGAATAAACTAACTGTGACTCTATTGTGGGATTACCACCATAGGAGACAAGACACCGGAGGACATCAAGAAACAGGACCTAGAATGTGTGGTTCCCAAACAACAAAAGGACACATCTGAAGTGAAAGAAGAAAGCGTCCCTGTCCAGTACCTGAGCAGGATGCTGCCAGGCCCTTCAGCTCAAGGTCTGCTACTCAAGACCACAATTGCAAAAGAGGTCAGGGCTGGGCTGTCTTATGGAGCCTCTATGACTGGGTTCAGATTTTCAACTCTTATTTTGACATCAATGGTCAAACTTGGCCCAGGCAGAGCTCCTCAAGAGCATTCTGTATTTCCCTTTACTATTCTGGTCTAGATCAGCATCTCCCTAAAGGATGATGCTATGATTCCCAGTGAGTGAGCCTCCAAACATCAAGGACTAATGCAATTCTGTGCTCTGTGGGTCAAGGCGGGTGGCCACATGATACTTGTTCATGATACATGAAACAGGTCTAGTAGGGGAGTTAATATTCCCTTAGCATCCCCCCTCCCCTGAAATTTCCTCAGACTGAAATCAAAGTCATCATAGGAATTTTGTATGAGGGTCAAAGGAGGAGGAGTTAGCAACTGCAACTACCAAGGTCAGGCAGGACACTTAATGGGGGAATGGTACCTGGGGAGCTTTTTTTACTGATGCCGAGCTGCAGGCAATGGTATGACACTCACTTCTCCCTCTCCTTTGCAAACTCAGAGATGGCCATCCCAGGTCTGCAGATGAAAGACTGCACTAACACGACAAGCACCCCTACCTTCTACAAAACTGGCTTTTCTTGGGATGCTTTCCATTTGCCATACAACTACCGACAGATGTCTTCCACCATGCAGTCAGCCCTTTTGGAGCACCCGGTTAGCCTTTACGGAAGCCACCTCCTGCCCAGCGCCGAGCCCCCTCTGGACTACAGCATGCATTACTCCTCGGACATGGAGACCTACCACTGTGTGAAGTGCAACAAGGTGCGTGTCAGACGAGAACCTCAGGGATGGGGAGGGCCTGGAGCGATTTTCATTGCATATGTCAGTGTTTCACTGGGTTACACCAAAGTGCAATGCATGCGGCTCAAAATGGGTACCTACTTGTTCTCCTGACTAGGGGACAAGGGCGCTAGGAATGATGCAGTTCATGTGGCCCATGAAAGGCAATAATCAAATAAAGAGAAGGAATTGAAAACAGAAATGGAGACATAGCTGCCTCATCAAAAAATCACTGGCATTTTGTTTGGCAGGTATTCTCCACTCCTCATGGACTGGAGGTCCATGTCCGAAGGTCTCACAGTGGGACCCGGCCCTTCGCTTGTGAAGTGTGTGGCAAAACCTTTGGACACGCTGTAAGCCTGGAGCAGCACACCAATATTCACTCACAGGTAGGCAGGATGTTTCCAGAGAACCAGTTCTCCGGAGCTCACGAGTGCTTGGACCTTAGCTGTTGCTTACTCCATTACAAAGGAAGTGACATTTCCTAGGATACAAACGTGATCGCTTTCCTGTAGCGCCCAGTGACAATGATAGGAGCTCAGAAGACCACAGATCATAGATCTTGGTCTCAAATCTCAGACTGCCCTTGAGAATTCCTTGGGTGGGAGGGGAGGATCATTTCTACTGTTTTTTTCTGTGCCTCGCCTCCTCCTAAAGGCTGCAGGAGTTTAGATCACAGGATAATCCATTTCCATAAGTAACCCTCCCCACATTCTCTTTGTACTGCACCTAGCCTATCAGTCCATGAGCTGAGGAGATTTGCTTATCAAATCTACTATTCTCAACACTCTTAACACTCTTCAAGCTCTGTCACATGTCTTGCAGCCAGAGACATCCCATGATTTTCTTTCCCTAACAGGAAAGAAGTTTTGAGTGCAAGATGTGTGGGAAGACATTCAAACGTTCCTCCACCCTCTCCACTCATCTCCTGATCCATTCAGACACACGGCCGTATCCCTGCCAGTACTGTGGCAAGCGCTTCCACCAGAAGTCGGATATGAAGAAACACACTTACATCCACACTGGTGAGAAACAAGACATTCCCAATAAGAAAATGCAAATTAGAGTCCATCATGTTGATACACATATATAGTCCCCAGACACAGAGGTATTGGACCGGGGATAAGACAGCAGAAGGTCTGAGCATCATTGAGATGCATGTCCTCTTCTGTGTGACAAGGAGGAGGTTATTTACCAGCTTCTGGTGCATGTCATGGATGTACCCAGCCCTGGATGCAGACAGGGCATGGGTCACACAGATGGAGAGGAGTACCTCTGGTTCTTCTCACCCTTCAGTGCTGGATCAGAATGCAGATGCATTAGCAGGACAGCTGGGCTGGCAGCACACTGGTGCCCAAGCACGGCCAGTCAGGTCTGAGTCTGCTAAAGGGCATTTCTACCTCCCTTCTCTCATGTGTTAAAGCATTTCTTACTATTTTCTCTGCCCTGCAGGGGAGAAGCCCCACAAGTGCCAGGTATGTGGCAAAGCCTTCAGCCAGAGCTCCAACCTCATCACCCACAGCCGCAAGCACACCGGCTTCAAGCCCTTCAGCTGTGAGCTCTGTGCCAAGGGCTTCCAGCGCAAGGTGGATCTACGGAGGCACCGAGAGACCCAACACAGTCTCAAGTGAGGGATGGCTCCACGTCTTTGCTGGAGCTCCCACTGCCAGTGCATACTCCAGGGAAGACGACTCTCCCCAGCATCTCCATCCAGCATGGGGCTGCCCACCTCATAAAGCTCAAATAGCATCCTATGTTCTCCTGGGGACTGGCAAAGTCACGTCATTGGCTTTGGTGTTCTGGCACCCTAGGGCAGTGCACATCCCAGTAGGTGACCAAGAAACCTGTGGGAGCTCTCACTTTTCAATTACATCAGGTAGCAGCCCAGATCTGACATCACCTGCTCAAGTGCAAATCCAGAGGAATTCCTCCAAGGTCACTATTACTCTGGATTTACACTGTGTGCAGAGTCCGGTTCATCAGACTGACCAGCAGTGAGGTGGGAACTCCTGGGCTAGTGGCAGCAGCAATCTGTGCCAAGCTAGTGCTGTAACCACGTTCTGCTTTGATGGTTAGGAAGATAAGGCTGGGGCATGCAAATAAACTGCATCCAGTGAGCTGTGTTCAACCTGGACAGGGCTTCTGCAGAGACTTGCCCAGGTCATAAATTCTGGCAACAGACAGCTAAAGTCATTTTCTTTCAGCAGAGCATTTACTGTGATCAAATGACAAGTTAACTGTGTTGTATTTTTAGCTCGGAGTGGGAGGAAAACACTGAAAAAACAGCTCCTATCCCTAGCTGATAACAGGGGTCTCTAAATGCATTCCTCATTCATCTGCACCATGCTGCAAAGATCGTTGGGCTGGTGGCAACCAAGCAAGCTCCAGGAAGAGCCACGCCACAGCACTAGGCATAAGCTAATAAGCCCCGTGCCTTGGTACCACATGAGAGAGACGGTCTGCTTTTGGAATCTGGGCTGGTATGTCCCACAATATTTCCCTGCATGCTGGACATACTGACTTAGAGCTGTCCTGGGCAATCCTGTGTCACTGCATGGTCAGGAATGGCCCTTGGATATCGATGTCAAGGGCCAGAGTTCTGCTTTCCAGCCACTCTCTTAAAGGAGGAAGTGACCTGTACTCATTGGCATAGCATGCAAGTACCTCACAAATATTATACAAACAGAGCAGAGGTATTTCCTCCTCCTTCCAGGTCGAGGGCTTGAAGCAAAGCACTGGAACAAGTAAAGAGCCAGTTCCCTTCAAACTCTGAGACGTTCTCAGTTTATAACCTCGGGCAAGTCACTGCACTGGGCTTTTATTTCTCCACCTCTCTTGGTGATGTGGAGTCATTCACTCAGGTTTGTAGAGTCCCTGGAGTTCTTGAGAGGAAGAACAAAGTATTATTATAGCATTAAAAAGAAAAGTGCTTTCAGTTAAGTGGGGCATTACAGCAATGCACAGCCCACTCCATAACTACATCGCTGAACACACAGCCTTGGACAATGACACCGGTGGGAAGTAGCCTGGGGAACGGGCTGTGGCACTGTCCCAATGTTTATGGAGGAAGGCTGCCATCATGGGTAAAGAAGAAACGGTCCAAGTGGAAAATTCATCTATTGCCAGGAGAGAAGAGCTCTGTCCTGCCCTCAGTTACACTGCTGTAAATCCAAAGCTATTCTTCTAAGACCTAAAATGTACTTGCCCCTATTTTATGCTGTGCCTAAGCTGTTAGTCATTAATATGCATTCTGGAAGCTCAAAACAGAGTCTGTACTCCTGGCTTTACTTTTACACTGTAAATATGTATTTATACTTATTCTAATGTATATTTTTATTGCACTATACCAGACAGTGACAACATGTACAGGCCTGCTGGGATTTATCTGATAAATCTCTTCACTCTCAGTAACTGGGCTAACACAGCATATTTCATGTTAAAACCATCGGTTTCAAGAAAGGCTCATAGTTGGCTCTGGAGATGCAGGCATCTCCAGGGAATGGAGGGGAAAAGGAGCAAGGAGAAAGTACAGCATAGCCCCATAAAGTTCAGTCCTACCTTGGGGCTCCAACACACACAAGTGGAAACAAAATGGGACTTCACATGCAGAACAGGGCTCCCATGAGGAACAGGGGTCCCAAACTTAGAAGTGAAAGAAGAAAAATTTGAAGAGAGGGCTATTGGCTACAGACCATCCATGACCAACGCTCAAAGCCTGGGATCAGGGGACGTTCATCTTCAGAGACAGGTTGGTGCAGAGCCCTGCACAGGAGGAAGAGGGCTGTACAGCTACAACCACATGAGATGGCACGGGACTGGGTGCCCAGCACACAGTGTTACCAAAGCCCCTGTTAAAACTCTGCTGTCCCCTGCAGGGACTCCAGGGGAGATGTATAACCTGTGATAGAACTGGGCTTAGGGAACTGGTCCCCAGGTCCTCACCATGACAGCAGGTACACACACATGTACGCACTCTCCCACATGTACACATGCACAAGCTTTACTCAAGGTAAAGTCATTTCAGCTTATTAAAACTGCTGCCAAAAATGCAAACAGTGTTTGTTATTCCCCTTGTCCTCCACAAATCTGTGAGCAGAAATATTTAAAGAGCATGTCAGCATCTGAACTGCTCGAGAGCGAATACCCTCCAGCCCCAAATCACCCGGGCACACCAGCAGAGGCTTCCCCGTCTGTGTCCTGGGGACAGCAGGTGTGTCTGACTCAGCTGAAGATCCCCAATTTTGGCCATTCTGGAAGGAAGTGCTGGCACGCACTGATCGGCACCATGGCAAGACTGCCTGTAAAGCCACTCATAAAACCAAAACAGA
>NW_009650103.1:837627-855334 GCF_000708025.1 Charadrius vociferus
TCTTTCATTTCCATGGTACAGAGGAGGTATGACCTTCAACAGGTGGCTGGGGTCTTCTGCCCTTAGGCTGTGCTTCTCCAGCCTGCTTCTCCCTCCAAACAAAGCACAGATAACCCCAGTCTTGTCTTTTGGTTCCCCCCAGGACCCTGGGGCAGGCAGCTGCTTTCACCATTATTGGTGTTTCTGAACCCAGAGACTACTGAAGAGCAGTTACACCGGAGGAGACGGTGTCAGCCTTACCCTTATATTTGCGAGGAGCCTGGTGAGCACATCCCTGGGAGATGCAAGGACTGCTTTAGATGGATGGGCAGTGAGTAGGGAAACACACTGGGGTGGCCTTAGGCAGCGTGCTGCTGCAGAGCCGCGCTCGGGAAAACACGTCTGTGGCCAAAGCAGCGCAGGGGGGCCCGGGCTGACCCACTCCCGCGGGCACTGGGAGCGTATCTCCAGAAACACTGGCGGTGGATGGAGGCCAGCTGGCGAAGGCGCCAGTGAGACATTATGGCCCGAGTCAGGCAGTGAGGTGAGAAGGGAGGACGAGGAGAAGGAATTAACTTGCAGAGTTTTCCGCTAAGGCACTACAGTTTCTTCCCCTCGAGTAACAAGGTGCCACTTTCAGACCGCCAGGTAACACCACTGAGCACTGTCCTTCCTTTAGGACTATGGATGTCAGGAAAAACTCAGCAGAGCCCCACAGCCCCTTGGTCACTGCAACCCCTGATCAGGGAGAACGGTCCCCTGAGGAAGAGGATGGAGGGACCCAGCGTGGCTCTGCTCCAGAGCAGGCAGCGGCACACTGCACCGTTCCCTGGGCTTTCATCTGCGCCACCTGAAGCTCTGGAAGCACAGGTGAAGGAGCAGGGAAGGGAGCAGATGTGGTGTGACCCAAACCTCGCTACGCCAGGCTGGGGGAGAGCCTTCCACTCCCAACATGGCACCAGCCACGGGCAGGCTGCTGTATGGAGTGGGCAAAGGTCTTCCCTGATCCTTGGAGCTACTGAATCCACACAACGGGTACCCAAGGATGCTCAGCACCTGTCAGGATCAGGTCGTGGCTGTCACCAACTCCAAACACACCTGGCCTCGCTCTCCAAACATGCAAATCCTCCCCAGTTCTGACCGCTCTGGAAACAACCCCTTTCCCACCATCTCCCCTTGCATCAAAAAAACATTCTGGTCAGTCAATCAAGGAAACAGATAACAAAAAGCAAAATCTCAACTAATCTTTGTGGCTGAAGAAAGAGCTGATTGTTTTTGCCTCTCTCCGAGCCCGCCCAGTATCCTGCACCTCCCCAGCCCTCTTCACACCTCCTTCCCTTTATTGCCAGGGAAAGAAAATCCTGGTCTTTGGGCTGTTTTGTTTAGCAAATGAGGGACATGCAAAGCAATAACCTCGGGCCTCTGTCAGAAGGAGAGAGGTGCCTCTGTGTCTTCCAGACAGCCTTCAGGCCCAGAGAGCAGCAGCCCAGAAATACTATGATCAAGGGTGGATTTAAGTTTGGGCACGGGATGCATCTTTCTCTTCCTAATGAAGACAGAGCCACGGGACACCTGCAGGAAGCAGAGGTGTGTTCCCAGCTAGCACGGCATTACCTTGGAGCTTATCTTCACGATGTATTAACCTCCACAGGGTGGAATCCCAGAGTAGGCAAACCCCTGAAGTTTTCACGCTGTGGTGGCAATGGTTAGGGAAGGCCTAAAAGGAACTGAGATGAAGGACAGGTAAGAATTAGGTTCCAGTTGGGTACGGTTGTATTGGGGAAAAAAAAAAAAATAATAATTGCTGAGTCCAGTTGCTTCCCGCCCTAGACTTCACGAGAAAACATTTTCAGTGAAAAAAAGATAAGAGCAGAGTCCCTTGTCCTCGCAGCAGGTCGTTCCCCAGGGCCATGCAGTCATAAGCGACGGGGGCACACCAGCAGGTTAGTTGTAACTCAGCAGCACAGCACACTAGGGGAAACCTGAAGGCTTTAGACAATTTCCCAGAAAGAGCTGCATGCACACGTTTCCTTGCAAACATTCCTGCCTGCCATTAAGGGCCTAACCTGGGAACAGATCAGGAGCTTGACCTGCAAAGCTGCTACAGAATAAAAGTAGTACACCACAGACAATTTTTATCATTTACTCCGCTCACAAAGCAGAGATGTTTTTCCAGTTTTGCCCTGGACTAGCACAGGAGACAACCCAGAACAGCCACACCAAAATTATTCAAGGATAGTTGAATAAGTCGGTTGCCTCAGTGCTGGATGAGACCTAAGAAAACGCAGATCCCTGCAGAGTTCCTGACCTACCATCTTTCAACTAACAGTCACCATGGACACACAGCGATCTTAAGGCTGCAACCCTGAACTCTGACTTGAGATCTGCCATACGTTTCCTGCATGACCTCGGGCAAGACGTGAGTTCTGAAGTTGTTCAGCACACTGTGAAGCTCACAGAAAGCTTCACCCCATCTGTGAGAGGAGGATAATAATTCCCTCTCTCCCCTTCATTTCACTTGTTTATTTCAACGGTAAGATAGTCAGGAATGGGACTGCCCCTCCTTATCTCCTACATACAGCACCGCGCACAATGGAGCCTTGATCTCAGCTGGAACGCCTAAGTGCTACTGCGGTACTAATAACGAGTGATAGAAATTTAATTCAGCAAAGCAACCTAATTCTGTAACTGGCTTAGAAGGAAATCCTCCAGGCGTGCACAGCAAGACCCCTACATTAAAACTGCTAAACCGCCAAACGAGCGGAGAAAACAGGGCAAGCAGAAACACAGAGAGGATAAACCAGACACGAGCAGCATTTCCACTAGTGAATAATATTCCAGGGAGAGAGACAGAGCTGGATATGGATGCTACGAATATCCCACTCGACGCCCTCATTTTAAAGGTGTTGCTTTACTTCAAGCATTTTTCAATCTGGTCCTTGAGCTGATTTTGACCTGTTGGCCCAAGGGTGATCTGTGTTCACCGTACCAGACGTCAAGGCGGGCAGAGAGCAAAGAGTCCCCAGGAATGGGGAAATCTGAGGCTGGGGAGGAGCTGAGCATGCACTGGGCTCAGCTTTGGTCTGATAAGTTTATCAAGCACTGCCGGCTGCTAACTGTCAGCCGGCGAAGCGGGCCTGTTAGGGAGGAGGAACAGCTCCCAGGGCAAGATAGGACAGCCCATGCCTTATCGGAGTGCCTGAGCCAGAGAGGGAACTGGAGAGTGAGCACTTTCCAACCACTTCATCTGAACAACAGACAGATTGGCAGGAAAGGCCTGTCAGCCCTTCGCTTCTGCCGCCCCGGCATCAACAGGGAGCCCCCATCCATGCAAACCACCCTGGTAAGTGCAGCGTGAGAGTTGCAAATGTGAACATAGGGGCCTGAGGGAATGTACACGGTAGGTTTTCTTAGGAAAGAAGCCCAGCCCGGAGTCAGATTTACAGAAAAAAAAAATACAGATGCTTACTGAGCAAGCTGCTCCTGTTCAGGGCCCAGAGCAGCAGCTCTCCCCCGTGCTGCCTTCCCTGGTTTTGGGAGGGGACTCTAGCATTTCAAAATAACACTAGTCACTAAGTTTCTGTGTACAGATAATTGCTTTGTTCTCCCTTTACTGTTTCTGAAAAATAGTAAAAAGAAAAACCCTAAGTGCATAGAAGAGGGAAAACCTGACTGTTCCCATCTGAGCTGCAAAAGTAGGGGCCAGCAAATACCCCTTCGCACCTACTACTAGGGCAGCCATAACCAAATCAATACAGCTGAAGATTGTAGCAGAGAGACTCTCCCATGTTTGTATGAGCTCCCTGGACAAGTACAGCCTGTGCAAGCTCCCTGTCCGCGTACCTCAGCCATGACAAGAAGGGCAAGACGGGATTCCCGCACAGCACACCCTCCGCTTGGCTCCCTGCTGAGGATGTGCCATGCAGGATAAGACCGGTGTAAGACCAGCAGCTTCAACACATTGCATTTCTTCAGTCTGTCAAACCATGCTGTTAGCAGGTCACTGCTCATTTAGACTATCTGGACAGCTGTCATCCTGCATCTTGCCCACCTTTGGGTCTTTGGCTGGGTTCAAGCTGGTGACTGCAATCTTGCTGGTATCAGGGGATTTTACTGAGCGCTGAACCCGGTGGAAGCTGTGACTCTGTGCTGTGTTCACACTTGGCTGCCTGGGTGCAAGTGCTGTCCCAAGCCCTCCAAGGGATATGAGGGAGGAAACCTTCTGCAGCAGCGATGTCAGCTGGGATATCTCCAACGTGAGCTAGTCACTCAAAGGCTTCCTTTCTGGTAAGTAACATAGCTTGGGAGTTATTCAGCTCCTCCTAAAGCACATATCTAAAATGGAACAGAAGTCATGCCTTCAATGCACCTACTTCTCTCGCTGAAGAGCAAGGGAGCCTAGTATCTGCAGACATCTAGAGTTATATGACATGAGTCACACCCCTGTGGTTTCTGCACCACTCTCAGGCCAAATTTCTCACAGCTGTTTCTGCTCCAACCCATAATCTACTCTTCCCCAGGCCATGAGCAACCTCTAAGCTGTTTAATTCCTCCGTGCATCGAGGGTTCCTAAGCAAGTTCTGAGCATAACAGACACATTCAGCACTGACAACACAACTCTGAGGTTCAAGGCTTCCTCGTGAAGAATGAGGAGTCAAAAAGCCTGACCCCATTGATTCTGCCTTCCTCTTGAATAATTTTAAGGCAATAGGACTTTTATCTTACATCCCAGGCCCTTCTATATTAGGAGCTTTGGTGGGATTTTTGGCAGTGGTCAAGTCCGCTGGTTTCTTCTCTTTATAAAATAGAAGTTATCTCTTGTCTCAGTTGGGGAAGGGGAAGCCAGAGATGATGGAGCATTCTTGTTCTTGAAAGGGCCCCATCCTGAGAGTGTGGACATGGTGAACCAGTGTGTCAGTCAGACATCCCTGTCCTGGCTCCTTATTTAGATCCAGCCTCTAGCAGCTTGACTGTAAATCAGTCAGGGTCAGTGGACATCCAGGTGTGACACTGCCTGGAAAAGAGAGTCCAGGAACTGGAGCTGCATTTTCTGATATCGTAGCATCATGGAGAAAGCTAAATATGAGACTCAAAACTCAAACAAGCAGGACTGTATTCCTGGCTTTGCCATTGTCAGCTGATGTTAGCCAGTCATTATCCTTCTCTCTGTCTCAGGTTTCCCATCTGCAAAGTGGGGATAACACAGACATGTTCTGAGATCTACAGATAAGAGCAAGGTAGAATTGCTGCACATGCACAGTCATCTTACACTGGAACAGCACCTATCATTGTGAAAAATCCCACAGAAAATGCATAAAGCATCAAAGCAAAGTGTCTGCATTGTGATCTGCCAACCCGATATGCATTTTTCACTTTAAAATATTTGCCCAAATTTGAGTAGACCAACTAGAAATGGAACTCAGGTCACCTGGACCTCTAGTCTTGTTTCTTAACCAACTTTCTATCTTACCTCCTTGAAGTATAACTTAAGTAGAACATCCCAAGTTAAAACTCTGTTCTTAGGAAAAGTATCATGTACTATTGGTAAGTTTTTATTTCTGAGTTCTGGAAAATATTTATAAAAATATGCACAAAACTCATTTTCTAGTGCTTTACATTAAGGGCAGAGCTGACAGAGCAGGAGACAGTCTTTGTTTTCAGAGTGAATGCATGTGGGGCAGCTTAGGTTTGCCATCTTAACTGAAAGTTAAGGGAAATATTAGCTAAAAATTAGAGAGGCATATCTGTGTGCCTGCTGCATAGTGTCACAACAGCAGTGTTGGAGGACTCAAATACTAACCATACTTTGCATTTAAATAGCACATTCTGCCTAAAGATTTCAAAATGTTCCACAAAGATGGAAACATCTTATCCTTGTTTTACTGCAAGGAAACCAAGAGCCAGGGAGAGAGAGAGAGTACCTTGAGAGAGAGTGACTCAAGGTCATACAGAGAGTGAGTGAACGACCTAAGAAACGTACCAAGGCATTTCAGCTCCCAGCTCTTATTTCAATCATTAGGCAGTGAGCGAAATTCAGACCCGTTGTGATGAAAACAGCTGCATAAGTTGTACCGATGGAATTTGGTGTATCCTCACCAAATAAACAGGCACAGGAATGGCTTGGAGCCTGACTGGACGCAGCCACTACACACAATAACCTATTTCACGCCAAATCCCTCTTTTCTTAACTATGTGTTCCCACCAAAGTGGGCACAACGTACAACAGTTGGCAGGATTTAGCCCCTACTCCTCACGTTCTCTCACAGCATCATTATAAATTTTGCAGGAGATACAACACAAACGTTGTGGTTGTCAGGATCAATAATTAATATTTTTGGTGCACCACCTCCCTGGCCCCACTTCCTCAATCCCAAAGTCCCCAGCAATCTTAGCTCGGAAGGGAATGTGACTCAGGCCTTCAACTGAAGGGCTGTCATCTGCAAACCCTGAAGACTGGATGTGGCCGTGGTTTTATCACTGGCCACCAGCCGCCTCTAGAGCTCTTGCCTCCTCCCCAATGATTCAGCAAATCTTCTTCGAGGAGAAAAACAAGCACGCAAGTGAACAAATCACAATGTCAGATTACAAAGATGAGCGGGGAAAACCTGCAGCTCAAAGGAGGGAGATAAAAGCTGGCGAAGTCACAGGATCCAAGGACTGAAAGGCCTGGCAAAGACTTGTTTTTGGAGGAGGGGCAATAAGAATGTGAAAAATAAGGCTGTAATTTGGAGTCTTTACCCCACAAAACATTGCTAACAATAAAAGAGAACACAACATGGAAGGAAATGAAGCATATTCTGCCCTCCGGTATCTGGGTATTGCACAGGGCTGATAGGGATTTTTTTTTTACAGGCGCAGCTGAGAGCTAAATAAACCATTCTGGTTTACACTGGAACAAACTGCCACCAAGCAAACTACTTCCAGAAGGGGTTTCTGCTCTCCAACCAAGATTTTCAATAGTTTGGAAGCCCATTATTAGGCATTTTGAACACTGCTGTTCCTGAGAAGGGTTCTGGGTCATTTGGTATCTAAAGGCATAGCAGAGCACAGGTAGAAATAATGTTTTAACTTCTACAGTTTTGGCTGCTGTATCATATTTATATATTTTTATCCCTTTCCCATAAATATTTTGTTTTCTGCTGTAACCACTCCTGAGGTGGAGCACAGTGTCAGCTTAACAGCTCGCGGTACACAGCCTGTAGAATAGAAAGTGAACAAGAAACTTTGGCCAGACTTTAGTTAGGAGATGTAGTATTTCCCCTAATGGCATTGAGCCCAGACACTCCGGTCAGAGCCCAGTCTTGCAAGACTGCCATGAAATCCTAACGCAAATAAGAGTGTTTGCAATTTATGGAGAGCTCATGTCGTGTTTGGGGAACCTCTCAACCCAGTGGCTCTCTGATATTTGTGAGGCAGAGATACAGCCTTCCACTACATTAAATGCAACACAAAAAATAAGCACAAAAGGAAGAGGAGCTTGGGAACTGTGTATTGCAGATGGATAAACTGGAGCAAACTTTGGTCTCATACTGCTTTTACATTCTTCCTGATTTCCTTCACTAACCAGCCCAGAGATCAATGCTTTGACACTGAAGTACAGCAAAGCAGGACTGACTTACCTTGCCATAGGTTCGTATATTTTCTGTGAATATTTATGAATTCACACCACCAACAACTCACAAAACCTCCTTGCCCGCTCTCTGAGGGAGTCGGGTTTTGGTATATGTACTTAGAGTGCCCACCACTCTCCCCTAGGAAACACAAGGGAAGCAAGCACAGCGCAAGCCAGAAGACCTCCTCCCAAACTCACCCAGGGAGTTAACACCATCCAAACCACGTGTGAACAATACCAGGGCTGTCTCCTTTTAAAGCATTTCCTGGTGCAGAGCTGCCACCTGCTCTCACAGGTTTGGGGGTTTCCTCTGGTTTAACAATAATCAGGTGTGCTCTTAGAGCTGGAGTGGCAGAGCCAAGGCAATTACAGTTTTTAAGATGAAAATGTGGCACTACTGCACTCTACAGGCTGAAAACAGCGAAGATATAATTTTTTTTTTTTTAAATCACAATTTTTAAGGCTCATAGCTTTGGGGAGGGAGGTTGGTTCAGGGCTCCCGGGTATTTGGGGCTGGGGGTTCTGCTTCTGCCCCGTTCCGGAGCTCTCACAGCACGAACGCACCCGTTGCCCACCATGCTGGGACAAGCCGGGGGAAGAGCAGCGGCTGTAACACTAGCACAGGAACACGCACACCCCCAGACACCCCAAAAGCCCTGACTGAGGGACTCCATGACGGTAGAGCAGCGGGGCTTAGCTGTGCTCCACGGGAAAAGGGGAGCTCAGAGGTGGGGGCGGTTGGTTGCATGGGGTGGAGATGGGATGGAGACCTTCAGCTTTTTCGCTGCTACCCCGTTCTGTTTTATTGCTCTTGATTTGGCAGTACAGAGGCAGGCACGCTTGAGAAACTGCCTGAACAGCAGAAACCTTGGCAAAACCTCAGCAAAAGCTCACTTGAGGACTTGCCAGGTGAGGGGACCTGGTGATCTGGTGAAGATGACTGCCTCCCCCAGCACGCTCCACGCCACGTGGGACGCAGTGAGCTCTGCCTGCTTCCAGTGGGCTGGAGTGTGCAGGAGTTGATGCCATATGTTCCTGTGACTGCGCTCACCGAACCTGTTCACTCCTGACCCGCGGTTGGTTTTGCCAGAAGAACAATCTGTGAGATCTCCCACAAGAAACATCTTTCATTTTCTCACTGTAGTCCTTCATCGGCACTTAAAAAAAAATAAATTATCTAAACTGCATTTCCATCTTGCCTTGTCCCTGTACCCTATTGATCTGCAGCAACTACAGGAGAGAAAACGCAGAGGGTGAAGCCTTTTGTGCTGCAAATACATTTCACACAAACCAGTAGCCTGAGGGTTTTCTGTCAGATAGTACATGGGACCTCTGTCATTGTGCAACTGGATGTAGCTTTGCAGGTTTCTTTTTTCTTTTTTTTTTCACATTTAAATTTTCTTTCCTCAATGGTGTCACCAGAATCTTTTATGGTACCAGTATATGATTCCAAAATGTGGATAAAAAGGTGGAGGAAGAGCTGAGAAAGGTACGCGCCTTAGTCCTGAGCTGGGCTGAGCACTATGCCATGGCATGCAGAACTCGCTGAAAATTGTTGTGGTTGTAACTGGTGCTGGCTTCTCTGAAGGTTTTGTGATTGTGTTTCCTGTTTAACCTTGTTAGTGAGTGCGATATGGGCCTGTGTAATTAGGCCAGGAACCCAAATCCAGGCCTCTGGGTTCCACTCCAGTTTGATATCAGCTGTCCTTTGCCCTTAGCAAGACACACATTTGCTTTTTCTCTTCTCTAATCTATCAAATGAGAAGGGCTGTACTGGCATATTTTGCCAGGGATACAAGAATTTTTGGTGTTCCGAACAGCTGCAGCTCCCCTTGAAATGATGGATGGGATAAAAATTTGTCAAGGGCATGACAATGTCATGTCAGGAAAGCGAGTGAGTGGCGTGTATCTGAAATGCCACTGAGGGCTGTGAAATTTTCTTCCTGAGAGTTGTCTGTGTTCTGAAAACGAATTTTGCAATGTGCCTTCTGCAGCGCTCTCCAGCCCTTTTGGAGACTAGACTGGCTGCTGGATGGACACTGTCTGTTTTTCTGAGGATAACGATGGGAAAATCCGAAGTCTGACTGATATAACAAGTCTCAGTAGACACCACTGAGACTGCTGTATTCAGTTCCATGGTTGTTTCTGTATTATTTTAGTTCTTTGAAGCGCTATCTGGTCTCAGAGTGCAGTAAAAGCCAATATCAGTGTCCACACGGACAAGCTGAAACTTCTGTTGCTGTATTTGGCCTATTACATGCTGAGTCTGTACCTCTGCCCTTGTGGCTGTCTGAGGCTGCTAGGAGGCAGAGCAAGGGAGCATCAGCTGGGTGTTCCTGGTTCTCTACATCTTGAGCAGGACGTTAGGACTAAGACTTTGGGACAGAGGATTCCCCTGCTCTGATTTTGCAGAGGGTAAGTTGAGGGAAAGGGCTTTCTGAGGTCATCTAATAAGTCCATAACAGAGATGGCAGCCAGTCATTAACATCACATCACATCTCCCTGTTTCCAGGTTAAATGGTTCCGTTGGTCTGATAGCTCTCCTCTCCCCACCTTGCTGAAGTCAGCATATGCCACAGACCACCCTGCCTTTCATGCCCCCGTCCAGCACCTCTGTTTCTGAGCGAGGGATATTCTGCAGGGCGCTTGCCCTCAGTTCATTATTGGTTTTCTTTCTTCACCTCTAGGTTACGCCCCTAATGATAGGCCCGTGAAAGCGAAACGCAGCACATATAACTACAGTCTGCCCTCGCTAGCTGATGCACTTCTCCATTCCGTTTTGACTTCCCCAGTAGTTAGCAAGGACAGAAGGAAGCAGGCAAGGGGGTAGAGCTTCAGGTCCGCAGAGGTTGGCCGCTCATTAGTCTACCATTGCTGGCTGGATTGTTACCACCCCGTCACAGAAATTAAGGATCCGCTGGCATTTTCCAAGTCTTGTGTATTCCCCAGTGTGTTATGAGTGCCAGGTTTCTCATTAGTGGCCGATAATATGCTCTAATGTGTGTTTCAATATGATTTCAGCCTCCTGGTCTTGTGTGAGGCTTCTCAAGGCTTCAGCATTTTTTTATGTTTGCTGGCGTTTCGTTAGACTGAGATAATTCCTTAGGTTTGACCTCCAGCCCACAAAAGCAACATCTGCAGGGCTCTCACACAGTGACGCCAGTCTACCTCAGCCATGGTTCGGCCTCAGCCTACTGAAGGACAAGTGTGTAGAGGCTCCCCTGGTTTACCTTAGAGCCAAGACTGGGTCATGGCATTGACACACAGCTGCACTCCTACCTATATATATGTAAGTCTCCATGTGGGGACTTCAGGTGTGTGCTCACCATGGCTCGCTGGGAGATCCTGTGCTTTGCCTTGTGCTCCTACCTCGGGGTAGCATGGGCTGCAACCGTAAGTACAAAAGCACTTCTTATGGCTTTGCAAGATATTTTGCCTGTTCCTGCCTGAGTAAGCAAACTCCTGCTACATCTGGTCAGGGGCTCATGAAAAAGGGCCTGCAGACCATGACAGCCAAGGCAGGATGTTTTCCTGCCTATAACTTGGCAAGGTCTCTCACCAACACTTTTCCAAAAGTTCCTGCACAGTTCTGTGTCAGGTCTGACCTGGTTTACGTCTTAAGACTGAAGGTCTTCGTGTTCTGCCATTTGTCTTTGGGAGTGCAGGGGAATTGCTGCTGCCTGTCTGCTCCAAAGGGCAGCTTGCAGGACATCTGCACGGGCACATCTCCAGTGGCAGCTACAACTGGGCTTTCCGCAAGGGTCCAAAGGAACGGCTGGGGAAGGCGGGCTGTGACTGGGTCCATCTGGGGGACTGGGCAGGGTAAAGTGTGTGTGCTGGCAGCAAGGGAAGCCAGAAGCATGAAGGATTGTGCAACGGATTTTCTCTTCTCAATGGTACCACATGTAGCTGGGTGTGGTGTACACCGAGGGCGGTTTTGTGGAAGGCGAGAGTAAAAAACTGGGACTCTTTGGGAATTACATCGACATCTTCAGAGGGATCCCCTTTGCTGCCCCTCCAAAGACTCTGGAAGACCCCCAACCTCATCCTGGCTGGGATGGTAAGATCCAACTTTTGAATGCCTTTGGTTTGGGGTTTTATTTTTGCTTCTCTCTCTTTAGTCCATTCTTGACAAGACAAAGATGTTATTGCCTGTTTTCATCTAAGCAGCATCAAGAAAAAGCTCTTAGTCTCATAGTGGGTATGAGAGTCTGTGTCTAAGTGTTCCCAAGCAACTCAAGTAACCACATGAAGTAACAAAACCCAAGCCTGACACCTGCATCTCCCCTCCCCATGCCTCGGCTGTCCATAGCTAGTTCACATGGGAAAGGGTCCCTCTTTGTCACTCCCTCAGACCGGTCACAGTGGCTGGGGAAGCTTTGCTGCCTCTGTGCTGGACTCACAGAGGAGAGAATGGATGGACAGATATTTGCACCCAAAGGATGGAGTTGATACCTCTAACTAGGACCTACTGTCTTCCCTCTCTCCTCTCAGGAACGTTGCAGGCAAAAAAATTCAAAAATCGCTGCATGCAGATGACGCTTACACAAACCGATGTCCGTGGGACCGAGGACTGTCTCTATCTGAACATCTGGATCCCTCAAGGGAGGAGACAGGGTATGTGCTTGGCAGAGACCTGGGGAGGAGATTCTCGGTTGCCTTTTGTGGACAAATTGCTCCAGAGCATCTCTCGGCAGCTACATTCCCATAGCGGGCAACTGCAGGAGCACTGATTTTCAGAGGGAACGGTAGGAGCCATGTCAACCAATGTCCCTCAGCTGCAGCCTGCTGGGAGTTTCAGCCTCTTCTACAGAGCGTGGACTTTCTTGGCCATAGGCTATCGCAAAGCATCATGTCTGTTCATGCCCAGATGCAGTGATGCTCAGTGAGTGGGTATGGGTATGGATGGGCAGCACCTTCTAGCTATGTTGTGGCTCACACTGCTTTTTTCCCTCATCTCCCAGTCTCTACCAACTTGCCAGTGATGGTCTGGATCTACGGCGGTGCCTTCCTTGTCGGAGGGAGCCAGGGAGCCAACTTCCTCAATAACTACCTCTATGATGGTGAGGAGATCGCCGTGCGGGGCAACGTGATCGTGGTGACTGTCAACTATCGCCTGGGGCCCCTGGGCTTCCTGAGCACTGGAGACGAAAACATGCCAGGTACTGTAGCTGCTTCTTCTTCAGGGGACCCTGTCACGGGTCCCCAGCTTATCAGCTTTGCTGTGCCCTTGCTCAATGGTGGGTGCTCTCTGCTGCTTAGGGAACTACGGGCTGAAGGACCAGCACATGGCTATTGCCTGGGTGAAGAGGAATATCAAGGCTTTTGGGGGTGACCCAGAGAACATCACCATCTTTGGGGAATCAGCCGGTGCCGTCAGTGTCTCTCTGCAGGTGTGTTGTCCTTGTTGAACCCCACCAGAGCCACTTCTCTTCTCTGTAAATGGGAGAGATGGTCCCCTTGGCACTCTGCTGCCTTCCTTCACACACGCCACCCGATTAACATCCTCTCCTGCCTGGGGACAGCAATCCTCAGCATCTTTGCTTTGTAGCTGCTCCTCCTTCTTCGGTTTAATCAGTCCCACTGCTGCAGGCATGTGTCCTCACTTTTGGGACCTCTGGTGAAATAGCACTTGCTTGCCATGTCCCCCTACTCTGCTCCTCTTCTCACCATATCACCTTTAACTGCTGAGACTGTTAAATAGCACAAGAGCTGGCTGTTTCCCTGGACCTGGTGTGGAAGCTGTGAGGCAATCGGCCGGGTCTGGCAGGCAATGGGCTCTTTGGGAGTTTGTACCTGAAACCCTCTTGTTTCTATTTTACACCACAGACGTTGTCCCCAAAGAACAAGGGCTTGTTCAAAAGAGCCATCAGCCAGAGCGGTGTCGGTCTCTGCAGCTGGGCCATCCAGAAGAACCCGCTCGCCTGGGCTAAAAAGGTAATGTGCAAGTCTTGCCTGGGGGGATGGAAAACAAAAAAGGGATTCCCTAGAGAAGAGCATAACTAGCAAGAGATTCGGCAGGAGCCATGCTGCCAGGCACAGAGCTTCAGAAACGCGCTGCTTTGAGATAAAACCAACCTCTGCCTCTGAAGCTGGTAATGAAGCCTGGCTTCAGAGGGTAATGCTGGAAGGTTTCTCTCTCTCCTGCAGCTTGGACAAAATGTGGGCTGCCCCACAGACAACACCACCGCCTTGGCCAACTGTCTGCGTGTCTCTGACCCCAAAGCTCTGACACTGGCCTACCACCTGCAGCTGACCAACCTGCCCAGTAAGTCCTCTGTGGCCCATGCTGTGGTCCCCTACCCAGCCCACCCAGGGCTCACCATGCCTTTGATGGGACACTGGGGCAATTGCCAGGAGTGTTGAAGCAATGCTTGTGTCCTTCATAAAGGGGACAATAATGACAGATCTTGCAGTTGCCCTTCCACAGGCAGGTGCATGTTGAGCTGAATGAACACAGTTCATCATGTGATAGCAGTGGTGGCAAAAGAATTATCCAAGGTCCATGCCTTGGCTCCAAAACAGCTCTTTGGACTTTCTGTTTTGTGAAAGCAGCAAGAGCAGTTCCAGAACACAGCTTACAAACAAAACGATAATTGACCAGAGCCCTGCTATTTTAATTTGAGTCGCTGGGTGGAGTGTAGACCCTCACAGCTTATGCTTTTGCTGCCTGTGAGAATATCTTTCCCAAGAAGGCTCTCTGCTTGCTCCCCTCATGCTCCTAGTAAATAGCCCCAGTATTTAGCCTTGCTCAGGACGGAGAGCTGCACTGGCCTGAGCTGGCTGTCCCGGCAATGAGTGAGTGCAGCCAGATGGGGTGGGGAGGAGAAGTTCTGCTCTGCCCTACCTTTGGCTGGGCTTTTGGAAACGGGCTAGGGGAAGGAGGAGAGGAATCGTCAATGTTACCTGCCGGTACTTGACTGGCAGGTCTCTTGTTCCTCTCCCCCATCTAGAGGAATGAGGTTTACTGAATGTGATCCCGTGGTCATGCTGAAGTCACCACCCAAGCTCACATTCACCTCAGGCTATTCCTTCCACAGTTCCTTGAGCCATGGAATATGCCAGGCCACACATCTGCCTTTTCTCAGCTCCTAATGGACTCTGGTTTTGTCTCCTGCTGCAGCTCCACTGGTTCACACACTCGCTCTCACTCCTGTCATCGATGGAGACTTCCTCCCAGACATGCCAGAGAACCTTTTTGCCAATGCTGCTGACATTGACTACATTGCTGGGGTCAATAACATGGATGGACACATCTTTGCTGGCATTGATTTACCTGCTATCAACCGCCCATTTGTGAAAATCACTGCGTAAGTGAAGGATGCTCTTAAAACCTTAAACAGGAGGAACCTTATCTTTAGTGTAGCCCCCAAACTCCAAGGAGTTAGACCTGAGTGGACAGGGCACTACCTTCAAAACAGTATGTCACTCCAAGCTAGGGTGCCTAGGGCATATATTGCCAAGTCCAGAGCCTTCAAAAGAAAGGACCAACTAGTGGGCAAGCCTCCCCATATACTTTTAAGGTGCTCCTGAACTCAGCACCGGTGACAGGCTCGGCAGCCCTGATGGTCTCTGTCTAGAGCAGGTACATGCCAGACACACTGGGTGCCCGCCCCATAAGACTCCTCTTTGCAGACCAAAGGAGCTTGCGGCCAATTTGGGCCCAAACTGTTCTGCTGAGAAAGCTGGGAAGCACGTGCCCTCCATCTAAAACCTGGGATGAAATCACTGGCTTACACCAGCAAACCATTGCTAACCACAGGGTTGGATGTGAACATGAACAGGAGCTGGGATCCGTTTCCATGAGGCCTGCCCCACTTGAAGCTGCTGGTCTGTAATTAGTTGATACTACTTGTCTTTTCAGGGATGAGGTCTATAACTTGATCAAAGGACTGACTGTGGACAGAGGCGAGCGTGGAGCCAACGCGACGTACAATCTCTACACGCAAACATGGGGCGATAACCCGAGCCAGGAGCTCATGAAGAAGACAGTGGTGGGCCTCATTACTGACTACATCTTCCTGGTTCCCACACAGTGGGCACTGAATCTGCACCTGCAGAATGCCCGGTGAGCATGGAGGAGCCCTGGGTGACCATGGGCAGGAGCCCAAAGCCCACCACCTCAGGGCTGAAACGTGGCACACACAAACACTATTTCTCTAATGCTGCAAGGAAGTCATGCTAGTAATTTGGTTTAAATTCCCATTAAAACAAGTTTTTGCTTCCTAAAAACTTCAGACTTCATCCTAGCAATGTTTGATGCCATGAGACATGGCAGTTGGATGATATGAGGGTTAGGGTGAGAATCAGAAATGGAAGTTAAAAATTACCAGATAAAAGGATGTTTTCTCCTGAGACCACCTCTTAGTTGCATGTGAGCATTTTCCAAGCTGACTGTCTGGCTCTGTCAGTATTTGGAGCGTAGTTATGAACCTGCACCCCTTTCTCTGCTCTCCACTTGCAGCTGCTTAGCAAGTCTATTTCCCCAGGAAGGCCAAGACGTACAGCTATGTGTTCTCCCAGCCATCCCGAATGCCCATCTACCCAAGCTGGGTAGGGGCAGACCATGCTGATGACCTGCAGTACGTGTTTGGGAAGCCCTTCGCCACCCCCCTGGGCTACCTGCCCAAGCACAGGACTGTCTCAAGTGCCATGATTGCTTACTGGACCAACTTTGCCAGGACAGGGTGAGTGATTCCAGTTCCACATTTGGGGATTGCTGCAGCACTTCAACCTGCTGCTTTTGCCTATTAACTTCTCAGGAGCTATTCCCAAAAGCGGGGTGTCCTCTGTCTGTACTTCTGTTGTGAGCCTGGCTTTATGTCTCCCAGTGGTGGAATTTGCTCTGGGTCCTCCTCATCCAGGGAGCACCTGGGGACAGCAGAAGCATTTTGAGAACTTGTGAACTCTGCTTAAACTTAATTATGATGTTTGCTTGCAAATCCAGGCCTTCAGACAGGAGTTAAGCCCCTGTCTGCAGCTGGGGACGATACTGGTGGGGACCAGGGGAGGAGACTGCAGGTTGGCAAGTCACTTGTAGCAGGCAAAATTGCTATTGCTTGTCCCAATGTCAGACTCTCTCTTTACACTCACTTAAAGCCTCACTTGAGCAGAAGGGGTCCCTGCCGAACTGCTCAAACCTTGCTGCATCCGCAAGCTGCCCCGATAAAACTGAACTTGTGTTTCTTGTTTTTCCCCAGTGATCCCAACAAAGGGAATTCAAAGGTGCCCGTTAGCTGGCCGCCCTACTCCAATGAGGCCACTTACTACCTGGAAATCAACAACAAGATAAACCAGGACTCTGTGCAGCAGAATCTCAAAACCCAGTACGTGAACTTCTGGAACACAGTCTATCAGAGTCTGCCGCAGGTCGCCAACATCTCCCAGATCCAGGAACTGCTGTGGAGCTAAGAAAAAACACCTTTTAAAGATAGGCCCAATGCATTAAAGGCTTGCTTGTAACTGAGCGATTCTGGCTTCTCCATGTCTTTGCTGTGACAGGATTTTCTCCCTAAACATTAAGGTCAGGCAGCAAACGACATCCAGTCCCTGGGCAAAGCGTGTTCCCCTGGCCATGGCGCAGCCATGTCCCAGGGAAGCTGCTGACACAGGGAGCCGCAGCTCAGCCCGCTCTGCCAGCCCTTTGGCTCAGGGTTTGTTTTTCCTCATTGCCTGCCTGACCCCTGGCAGGACAGGCCCAATCCTGACCTGTCCTCTGGGTATCCTTGTGTTACCATCAACACAGAATTGTAGAATGGATTGGTTTGGAAGGGACCTTAAAGATCATCTGGTTCCACCCCCCTGCCCTGGGCGGGGACACCCCCCACCAGCCCAGGTTGCTCCAAGCCCCGTCCAACCTGGCCTTGAACACCTCCAGGGATGGGGCAGCCACAGCTTCTCGGGGCAACATGTGCTAGGGGCTCACCACCCGCACAGGGAAAAATTTTTTCCTCATATCTAATCTAAATCTCCCCTCTTCCAGTTTAAAACTGTTCCCCCTTGTGCTATTGTTCCCCTCCCTGATCAGGAGTCCCTCCCCAGCTCTCCTGTAGCCCCTTTAGGCACTGGAAGGGGCTCTGAGGTCTCCCCTTTTTGGCCTTCTCTTCTCCAGGCTGA
>NW_009650103.1:861515-862426 GCF_000708025.1 Charadrius vociferus
TCCAACCTGGCCTTGAACACCTCCAGGGATGGGGCAGACACAGCTTCTCAGGGCAACCTGTGCTATGGGCACCACCCTCAGAGGGAAAAATTTCTTTCTGATATCTCATTTAAATCTCCCCTTTTCCAGTTTGAAACCATTCCCCCTCATCCTATCCCTCCCCTCCCTGATCAAGAGTCCCTCCCCAGCTCTCCTGGAGCCCCTTTAGGCACTGGAAGGGGCTCTGAGGTCTCCCCTTTTTCGCCTTCTCTTCTCCAGGCTGAACCCCCCCAACTCTCCCAGCCTGTCCTCCCAGCAGAGGGGCTCCAGCCCTCCCAGCATCTCCGTGCCCTCCTCTGGCCCCGCTCCAACAGCTCCGTCTCCTTCTGCTGGTGGGACCCCCCGAGCTGGAGGCAGCACTGCAGGGGGGTCTCCCCAGAGCAGAGCGCAGCAGAGGGGCACAATCCCCCCCTCGCCCTGCTGGCCACACTGCTGGGGGTGCAGCCCGGGCTGGGGGTGGCTCTCTGGGCTGTGAGTGCACATTGCCGGCTCATGGTGAGCTTCTCATCCACCGACATGCTCAGGTCCTTCTCCTCAGGGCTGCTCTCCAGCCATTCTCTCTCCCAGCCTGTATTTGTGCTTGGGATTACAACATCCACACTAATAACAAACAACTCTTAGAGAATTACAGTTGTAATATATGCACGCAAACCAACTGGAGAACTGTTGCCGTACAGTTCCACCTCAGAAATTCAAAAGAGGGGAAAATAAACTCAAGGGGGGAGGTTATTCCACTCTGGTTTATGGGCACAAGTCCCTGCTTGGCAAAGGCCTGGCTGGGCCGGGGGCCTCCAGCTGCGAGCCCAGGCTGGGAGAGGAGCACGACAGCCCGGCGACCTCCGCCTCCGCCCCGCCCCGCCCGGGCCCGGCCC